>NC_080383.1:74919715-75220693 GCF_014773155.1 Arachis stenosperma
TAAAAGGACCAACAATTTTCACAGTAGTAACACAATCCTTCCAAAACTTACTGTCCAAGATAATTGAGCTAACCATCTTCCCATTGACACTCTTGGATAATTCATGAGAAGTGAAATATTTGTCCACCATCAATGTTTGCAAGTCTTCTTTACGATCATATATACTTTTCAAAGTAATGAAAACAGTAGCAAAACGTGTAACCCCTGGTTGAACAATTTCTTTCCAATTTGGTCTTTTTCTAAGCCATGACAAGAAAATCATATGATTGTAAACAAACATAGTCACTTTTGAAGCACGAGAGGCAAGGTCAGCTATGTGAGGAATACTTGCTATGTCTTTCAAAATAAGATTTATGCAGTGAGCAGCACAAGGAGACAAAAAAATCTTTGGATACTTTTCATGAATGAGTTTTCCAGCAGATACATAATTCGCAGCATTATTAGTAACCACATGCACAATGTTACTAGACCCAACCCGCTCAATAACCTCAGCAAATAATTTAAACAAGGTATCGGCAATTTTTATCATATCAGATACTGTTAGGTTTTTTTTACCGATTTTTTGCCGGGCGGTTTCTAGGCTTACCCGAACAGGCTAGGTGACCGATTTTCGGTTAACCCGGTTGAACCAACCGGTCCGGTTCAATTTTCAAAACCATGCTTGTTCCGAGGGTTACCTGAAACTGTAGGTCGATCTCGGACGAGATCTTCTGTGCTGGTCGGAACGGTTGTATCCGATTTGTTGGACTTGTGGTGGTGCTGATTCCTTCGTCGCCGGAGGGTGGGGGTACCTGTAAGGGACTCCGATGCTTAAGTTAGCAAGGTTATTAAGCAGGTAATGAGTAGAATCAGAGTATGAGTTATACTTGGGTGCTCCATTGTATTTATAATGGTGTAGAGAGACCTTCCTTAGATAAGATAAGTTAGTTATCTTATCTTATCTTTATCTTCGAGTGAGGCCATCTTATCTTTAAGGGAACCGTCTTTATCTCTATAGGCTTGGGCTGCCCTTGGATTCGGGTCGTGTTCCTCTGTTTGGGCCCTTTATTGGACTTTCCTGGTAGTTTGGCTGAGCTCTTTGAGAAGAAATCGGATTATCTTGACCTGAAGAGGTCGGTCGCTTTGTCGGTAGAACATCCCGAGTCGGACAGCTCGACCCAGGGTATGAACAGTGCCCCTGCTCGAGCTCGGTCTTCCTTTTTGAGGTCGAGTCTTTAGTTTTAGGACTTCGATTCTTCTTGGGTGAAACCAAACTCGAGCATTCCGTCGATTTTATCTTTGTAGAGTTCCTTTTTGAATGTGGAACGTTTCTGTTCCGTTTCCTCTGAAAGCGCGCACTTTTGCATTAGTGTCCTGGCCTTGGGAATGCGCGAGGGTTTTTAATGCCCTCATTAATTGGTTTTTGATGCTCCGTTTCTTTTGGCTTTTATTTTTGAATTTTCACTTCTCAAGGAACGTTTTTCTTTTTCTCTTGCTTTTTGCTGTAACTTCCCATTTTTCTTCTCTCCTTATGTTTTCATATGAAAACTTACGTTTCTTGGCGTTTCTTCTTGCAACGTTTGATTGGCGATCGTAAGTGCTTTTGACGGCAATTTCTGGTCTCTTTGTCTTCAACATTCTTCCGCATTCTTCTCCTTTTTCAAGTTGGTTTTGCTTTTTCTTTCATCGTCTATTTTTGTTGCTCTGTATTTGATTTTGAAGTTTTGATTTTGACTGAGTGCATGTTGGAAAGCTTGAGTCTTTGTATATTATCACGCTCGGTTTATCACTATGATGCACGCTTTCTGGTTTTTCTTTTGACCTTATGTATGCTTCTTGGGTGTATTTTCCTGGTTTGGCTCTTTAGGGCTTCATATGCTTACTGCTGATTTCTGAACTGTTGTTTTTTGAGGAAGATTGCTCCTTTTGATGGCTTTTGTTCTGTTGACTACTTTTCTTTGATGGAGATTGCTCCGTAAAAGAACTTTTTCTTTTGGCTGCTCGTTTGATCTTCTTCGCGTTTGTTTTTCTTTTTGGGATGTTGCTTTCCAGGAAAGGGTTTCTCTTTGTTCTTGCTGTGAGTTTTTGTTGGGTCGTTAGCCTTGTAGATTTTCCTGAATCTTTGTTCCCTGATTGCCTCCAAAGGATGCCCCTGGGCCTTCTTGGTGTGGGTCATGGGGTTTCTTTTTGCTGTTTGTGCCGTGTTTGGACTGTGCTGGCTGAGTTGTTTTGATTTCGTCCGAGATGTTTTTAGTAATCCACTCTCCTTTTCTTGTTTGTAGGGCTAGTTGGCTATGTCTTCTCGCAAAAATATTGTAGAGACGTCTTGTAAAGTTCCTGAGGGTATGTCCGATTGGTTAGACTCCCTTGTTTTGATGTGTGTTTCTGTGGTCAATGCTAAATTCTGTATGGAGCTTAAGAAACATCACCGTCTCTGTAAGAGTAGGGATCAAGAGAAGAATTATGAGTTGGTTGCACCTGACTCCGAGGAGAGGGTTTACTTCCCTGTCATGACCCAGGGGGAGCGCCTTTTCTTTTATGCTTATGACTATTTCTTCAGCCAGTTGGATATCACCTTTCCCTTTACCTCGTTTGAGACCGATTTGTTGTGGTCGTGTAATATAGCTCCGTCCTAGCTTCATCCAAACTCCTGGGGCTTTATTAAGATTTTCAACTTCTTTGTCAAGAACTGAATGTTATCCCTTCTCAAACTCTTTTCCTTTATTTGTTTATTTTAACTAAGCCCGAAATTTCTTCAAAAAAGAAAGCCTCGTGGGTTTCTTTTAGATCTGCACAAGGACATAAGGTTTTTACCATGTATGACGAGTCTTTTAGGGACTTCAAGAATGATTTTTTCAAGGTTTGAGCTGTTGAGGGAGCTCGTCCCTTTTTTCTGGAAGCGAATGGGGAGCCATCCTTCCCTTTACATTGGCAGCAGAATGTAGTAGTATCCCGTTATACGTGGGAGATGCTTGATGAGGTCGAACAGGATTTTGTGACGGTTTTGGATGATCTTTGGGGGAAACCACCTCATTTAGATACCAAAAAATGTTTGGGAGACCCCTCCCTTGTCCGAGATATATTGGGTATTACTTGATGTATACTATTTCTTGTTTTTTGCTTTTCTCCTTTCTTCCCAGTATGTAAAACTGTTGTTTTTCATTTTTCAGAGATGGCCAAGAATAATGATGCAATGAAGGCTTTCAAAAAGGCGAGGAAAGCCACTGCAGCTCAAAACACCTCAGCCCGGGTAGATGGGGAAGGGTCCTCTCAGGTTCCATTGAAGCCGTCTGTGCCGAGTTCCCCTGGCCCGAGGAGAATGATCCCTACTCCTCGGGTTCGTTTAGTGGATCCCCCACAATCATCTACTACTGCTGTGGTTTCTTCTTCGGCCGTCTCTCCTCCTAAAAGACCTCGAACCGTTGAACCTTTCAATCTGGATGCCCCGGATTTTGACCCCATTGGCTTTGTCGACCAGCAGATCGCCCCTTATGGTGCCCTCTCTATGGATGATGTTTCTCTCCTTCATCACTTAGATTTTATAACTCAAAGCAGTGTTTAAGATGGCTCATATGGGAGCTGCTCTGTATCGAACTGCTCAAAATCTTCCTCTACATGCTACTAAAGCCTTTATGGAGGAAGCTAAGCGAGAGTTCGATCGGATGAAGGGTCTGAAGGAGAAGCTCAAAGTGGAGGTGACTAAATTGAAGAAGGAGCTGGTAGGGGAGAAGGACAGCTCTCTTGCCTTGGCGGCCTCTGTGCGGTTGGCTGAGGATATGGTATTGAAGCACAAAGATAGCTATGTCACGACTTACCGAGAAGTGATGCGTCTCAGAGGGGAGTTAGAGTCGGTCCGGGTTGATTATTCTGAGCTCCAGGGTCACCTTGTGGGCAGCGTAACTGCTGCTTATGAGAACCTGAAGGAGCAGGTTCAGGTTATTGCCCCAGAAGCCGACCTTGCTTTATTTAGTTTGGATAATGTTGTGAAGGATGGTAAGATCATCCCCGATGATCCTGATGATGACAACGTTGAGCCTCCCTCTGAGCCTGTTGCCAAAGCTTCTGTTGTGTCAGCTTCTTCAGCTCCTGTTCGTCCCGAATTAGATCCTGATTGCCATATTTTGAATCGAGACGACGGGACAGTGGATGCAGTGCCTCTCCAGACTCACCCTCCTTCACCCCGTACTGATGCTACCGAGAAGCCTTCGGGTGTTTAATTGTTTTCTGTAATTACTTGTGTAGATAGCCCGGTTTGTGGGCTTTTGAACTCTTTATTTTGCTGACTTTCGACACTTTTTTAGTTGCTGGTTTAGTAACTTTATAAAGTAGTTTCCAGGCTTTGTGGGTTGAACTTGGTGGCCTCTGAAGCTGGCTATTATTATAACTTCATGTTTTTATATCATGTCTGTCTGCACTTGTATTGGTATCTTCGTAGGCTTTAGGAGTGTTGGAACTCTGTCTGACATGATCGGCTTGATTCCTTTACCTGATGCTGTTTTCAGCAATTTATTTTGTTTGAACTTTGTTCAGGTCTTCGTTAGGAATTATAATGCTGAGGTTGCCGACTTCTTCATGTCGTTTTTTGTCTGAAGAGTTGTTAGTGACCCTCTTTTAGGGGTTACTTTTGTAGAGTTATGTTTCGGGCTGGCTTCGTCTCGTCGGGCCACGTCGAGTTACTTTGTAATCCTCTTTCTTGGACCTTGTTCAGATCTCTTTCAGGGATTACCTTTGTAGCTTTATATTTTGGGCCGACTTTGTCATGTCGGGCCCTGTCGAGTTACTTTGTAATCCTATTTTTTAGACATTGTTCAGGTCTCTTTCAGGGATTATCTTTGTAACTTTATATTTTGGGCCGACTTTCTCACGACGGGCCCTGTCGAGTTACTTGGTAATCATCTTTCTTGGACCTTGTTCAGGTCTCTTTCAGGGATTACCTTCGTAACTTTATATTTTGGGCCGACTTTGTCACGTCGGGCCCTGTTGAGTTACTTGGTAATCCTCTTTCTTGGACCTTGTTTATGTCTCTTTCAGGGATTACCTTCGTAACTTTATATTTTGGGCCAACTTTGTCACGTCGGGTCTTATCGAGTTACTTGGTAATCCTCTTTCTTGGACCTTGTTCATGTCTCTTTTAGGGATTACCTTCGTAACTTTATATTTTGGGCCGACTTTGTCACGTCGGGCCCTGTCGAGTTACTTGGTAATCCTCTTTCTTGGACCTTGTTCAGGTCTCTTTCAGGGATTATCTTCGTAACTTTATCGTGGGAGTCCGACTTCAACATGTCGGAATCTTCTAAGTTATAATAATCCTCTTTTATAGGGCTGGCCAGACCTCTTTCCAAGGCTTTACTTATAACTTTGGTTGTTGTGGCTGGTCCGACTTTTTTATGCCGGCCAGTCTTTCAAGTTATTTTATAGCAATCCATTTTATTAGGACCTCGTCAGATCCTTTCTATGGATCACTTTCTATAACTTCTTGCATTATTCTGCTTTCATCTTTGTCGATTTTGTAGAGTTTGGGTTTTAACCCTCGTTTGGTCGACCTTTTAATGAATTTGGTTTTCATCATTGGTCTTTATCGCAATCGTGCAGTGAATTTGATTTTCACTTTCCGTCGATCTGTAGCTTTATAATCGGACGATGAATGTTTCGGAATAATGCGGCTTGAGCGTTTGTAGAAAATCTGAACAGATTTTATTAATAGAAAATGCAAATATATACATGCAGGGGTTAATTTCCTAAGTCGGGTGATTTGTAGGTCTTGACTTGGCGCCTCGTTAAAAAACCTTTTCTGGAAAAAGAATGCGCCTTGTCCAAGGTCCTTTATCATCCCTAGCTATAGTACCTTCTTAGGTTGCAGGCGTGCCATGACCTAGGAAGCTCTCGTCCGTCGAGTTCGGAAAGCCTGTAGTAGCCCTTTTCCAGCACTTCTATGACTCGGTAGGGTCCTTTCCAATTTGCTGCTAGCTTTCCTTCTCCAGGTCGAGTTGTTCCGATGTCGTTTCGGATTAGGATGAGGTCGTCTTCCACAAAGGCCCGTTGTATTACCTTTTGATTGTATCTAGAAGCCATTCGTCGTTTCAATGCCTCTTCCCTTATCCGAGCTTTTTCTCAGATTTCCGAAAGTAGGTCGAGCTCCTCCCTTTGAAGTTGGGAGTTGGCTTCTTCGTTGTAGTGGATCACTCTGAGTGATCCTTCTTTGACCTCCAGTGGGATCATTGCCTCCATTCCGTAAGCTAATCGGAAAGGTGACTCCTTTATGGTGGAATGTGGAATTGTCCGATATGCTCATAGGACTTGAGGGAGCTCTTCAACCCAGGCTCCCTTTGCATCTTGTAATCTCCGTTTTAACCCGGCTAATATGACTTTGTGGCAGGTTCAGCTTATCCATTGGCTTGGGGGTGTTCAACAGAGGTGAATTGTTGTTTTATATTCAAGTTAGCCACTAGCTTTCTGAAGCCTGCATCTGTGAACTGAGTACCATTGTCTGTAGTGATGAAGTATGGAACCCCAAACCTTGTGACGATGTTTTTATATAGGAATTTTCGACTTCTTTGAGCAGTGGCATTAGCTAGGGGTTCTGCCTCAATCCATTTTGTGAAGTAGTCTATTCCCACTATGAGGAATTTGACTTGTCCTGATCCTTGAGGAAAGGGTCCGAGAAGATCGAGTTCCTATTTTGCGAATGGCCAAGGTGAGGTCACGCTGATGAGTTCTTCTGGCGGGGCGATGTGAAAGTTGGCATGTTTCTGACATGATGAACATGTCTTTACAAATTCTATGGCTTCTTTTTGTAGAGTTGCCTAATAAAATCCTGTCCGAAGTACTTTTTTGGTAAGTGCTTGTGCTCCGAGGTGATTGTCACAAATGCCACTGTGTATTTCTTCTAGGAATTCCTTTGTATTGGAAGTCGGTATGCATTTTAGTAGTGGTATTGAAATCCCTCTTTTGTATAGAGTATTATTTATGATAGTGTAGTATTGTGCCTCCCGTTTCAACCTCTTTGCCTCTTTTTCTTCTGTGGGGAGTGCTTCTGTTTTGAGGTAGTTTATTATGGGAGTCATCCATCCTTGATTCTGTCCTGTTATAGTCATGACTTTTTCTTCTTCTGAGATTGATGGATTTTGCAGAATTTCTTGGATGAGGCTTCTATTATTGCTTCCTGGTTTGGTGCTGGCTAGTTTTGAGAGTGCGTCAGCTCAGGTATTCTGTTCTCGGGGTATGTGACGGATCTCATATTCTCCGAGTTGTCCGAGCTGTTCCTTGGTTTTGTCCAAGTACTTTTTCATAGTGGGGTCTTTGGCTTGGTAGCTTCCTGCTATTTGTGAAGTAACTACCTGTGAGTCGCTGAAGATGATAACTTTTTGAGCTCCAACCTCCCTAGCAGCTTCAAACCAGCTAGTAGTGCCTCATATTCCGCTTGATTGTTTGAGGCAGGAAACCCGAATTTAAGGGAGAGTTTGATTTGGGTTCCCTGGTCGCTTTCAATTATCACACCCGTGCCGCTTCCCATTTTATTTGAGGAACCATCCACATAGAGATTCCATTCTGTGGGGATTTCTGGTGTGTCCGTGAATTCCGCAATGAAGTCGGCCAGATATTGTGATTTGATGGCCGTCCGAGCTTCGTATTGAAGATCGAATTCGGATAATTCGACTGCCCATTGCAAGATTCTGCCCGCCAAGTCTGTCTTCTGTAAGATTTCTTTTATGGGCTGGTTGGTCCGAACTTTAATGCTGTGGGCTTGAAAGTATGGGCGAAGTCGTCGTGATGTTAGTATGAGAGCATAAGCAAATTTTTCTATTTTCTGATAGTTCATCTCGGATCCTTGTAATGCTTTGCTGATGAAGTATACGGGTTGTTGCCCGCTGTCGTCTTCTCGGACTAGTGCTGAGGCTACCGCTCGACTTCCTACTGCGAGGTATAATATGAGTGGTTCTCCTTCCCATGGCCGAGTTAGGATAGGTGGCTATCCGAGGAACCTTTTGAAATCTTGGAAGGCCTGCTCGCACTCCGTTGTCCATTCAAATTTCTTTCCTTTTCTTAGAGCAGCGTAGAAGGGAAGAGATCTTATTGCCGATCCGGCTAAAAATCTGGAGAAGGCTGCTAACCTCTCATTGAGTTGTTGTACCTCTTTGACACAAGTTGGACTCTTCATGTCAAGTATGGCCCGGCACTTATCCGGATTTGCTTCGATTCCTCTCTGTATGAGCATAAAACCTAAGAATTTGCCAGCTTCTACTACGAAGGTGCATTTTGTGGGATTGAGTCACATGCCATGTCGTCTTATAGTGTCGAACACCTGGGTCAGGTTGGACAATAGTGCTTCTTCATTTTGTGTCTTATTAGCATGTCGTCTACGTAGACTTCCATAATTTTTCCGATGTGAGCCGAAAAGATCTTATTGATTCTTGAAGCAAGAAAAAGCAGCAAAAAGAAAGAAAAAGAGAAAAAGAAATGAAAAAAAAAAAGAGAAAAAGCCAGTAGCTCTTTAAACCAAAAGGCAAGAGCAGGGATCCAAGGCTTTGAGCATCAATGGTTAGGAGGGCCTAAAAGAAACAAAATCTTGGCCTAAAAAGTTCAAATGAGCTCCTCCCCTAACTAAATGCTTGTGGTGTGAAGGTGTCAAGTGAAAAGCTTGAGACTGAGCAGTTAAAGTCGTGATTCCAAAATCAAAAGAGTGTACCTAAGAACTCTGGACACCATTGGCTGGGGATTCTAGCAAAGCTGAGTCACAATCTAATAGGGTTCACCCAGCTAAGTGTCTGTGGCGTTTATGTATCCGGTGGTAATACGAGAAAACAAAACGCTTAGGGTCACAGCCAGGCTCTAAAAGAAGCTGTGTTCAAGAATAAAAAAGAACTAAACTAAGAAAGTCAATAATATCATCCAGATTCTGAATTCCTAAAGACACCAACACTTCTGAGTGCCAAAGGATAGTGAGATGCCAAAACTGTTCAGAAGTAAATGGTTACTAGCCCTGCTTATCAATTGAAACTGAGCTTCATTGAAAAACTCTAAGATCCATTGTATCTTTCTCTTCTTTCTGATTCTACTTTGTTTTGGTTCTTTGGGGACAAGCAACAGTTTAAGTTTGGTATTTTGATGAGCGGATATTTTATACGCTTTTTGGCATCATTTTCGTATTGTTTTAGTTGTGTTTTGTTTAAGTTTCATTATATTTTCATAGGTTTTAGTGTAAAATTCACATTTTTGGATTCTAGTTTGAGTTTTTGTGTTTTATGATGATTTCAGGTCATTTCTGGCTGAAATTGAGGAGCTTTGGGAAAGTTTGATTCAGAGGCAAGGAAAGCATAACAGATGCTGTCAAAATCTGACCTCCATGCACTCAAACAAACATTTCTGGAGTTACAGAGGTTTAAATGACATGTTCTCAATGGATTTGGAAAGCTAACTTCTAGAGCTTTCCAATAATATATAATGGTTTATACTTTTTTTCAATGGAGCCTGCCCATATTGGGAGTTGAATGCCAAGGAGCTACCTCTGGCTGGCGTTCAACGCCCAAAGGAGACAAGCCAGCATTGAACGCCGAATAACCTTCCCCTTTGGGGCATTCAATGCCCACCAAGACACAAGGCAGCGCTAATCACCCCCCTAATGGGCGTTTAACGCCCATTCCTCAAGGTTGGATGCCAAGCTCAGCCCAAGTACTCAACCAAAGTGGGCCCAAGGTTGGATTTTTGCACCTCTAGTCTAGTCTATCATACTTTTTGTACTTCTTAGTCATTAGATTAGTATTTAAAGGAGAAAATCACCCATGTTTAGGATCTTCTGCCTCATCTTTACCTTTTCACATTTTACTTTCTGTAAAGCATGAGCAACTAAACCTCCTAAGTTAGGGTTAGGAGCTCTACTAATTCTCATGGATTAATAATATTACTGTTCTATTTCAATACACATTTGATTCCATTATCTTGTGCATTTTTGTTCTTCATCTCATGAATTGGGAATGACCCGTGACAATCTTCCTTGTTCTACATGGGTTCTGTGTGAGTCTTTCCCGGATAGCATTGAAGCACAAGCTAGAGAATGCACTGCGGATTCCAAGAGCGTGCCTGGGCGACTTTGGATATGTGACATATAATTCCGTGAACCATGGGTTACTGAGGTTTCTGTAGCATTAAGGCTAGAGCATAAGAAGCAGTGTTCCCTAATCCAAAAGATCTGACCGTGTCTGTGACATTTTGAGTAGGATCGCAAAGGGGAGTGGATTGCTTAGGTCTTCACCTTCGGCTATGGTGGGAAGCCATGAGTTAACTTGATGAGGATGCTACATGAGTTGCTCGGATATGGTGGACTGCTATGGTTTAGAAGAGACTAACTTGATGAGGATGCTACATGAGTTAGTCAATTACGGCTGCCATTGAATGAATCGTTCGTTGTTGAAGTAGAGAGTAAGAAAGGTTAATCCGGAAAGAATACACATTTCCGAAGCCTTAACTAATTATCCATCATTGCTTTTACACTAATCTTGTATTTTGTTCTTTACTTTTTATTTATGCTTCTCAACAAACAACCATCTTTTCTAATTGCCTGACTAAGATTTACAAGATAGTCATTGCTTGCTCAATCCGACAATCTTCATGAGATTCGACCCTCACTCACCTGAGGTATTACTTGGATGACCCGGTGCACTTGCCGGTTTAGTTGTGCGGAGTTAAATTTCGCGCACCATGCGGCTACCGCTGTTGCGGTTTGGAAGAATAAGGATTTTAACGCGTTTTATGGCTTAAAGGTTTCAACGATTTGAGGTTGGGATTTTTCTTAAAACATATTTTATCTTACGGAATTGTTATAAATTGATATTGATGCGAAAAATATATATTTGGTTATTATATGAATCTTATGGATTGACTCGTTTATTTTAGATTAATATGACTATTTATTTGATTGAATTATTAATTGATTAAGTTGGCGTGTGGTAGTTAATGAAAGCTGATTTGGAAAGCTGATTACTGTATATATTGAAATGTGATTTTACGATGAAAATTAGATTTAATTTGTAAATTTATATTGAGATAAATGGTTTTGTATTGAAATTTTGATTTATATGTTATATTGAGAAATGGTTTGATTTTTGAATTTGTTAGAAGGGTTGAGAAATGTAGTTTGGATGGAACTTTTGAAGGATGGTAAAGTCTGAGTTTTAAGGGAAGTGCTGGCAAAACATTTATAAGTTTGGATTTAATTAAGTGATTGATTTAAGGATAAATGATTTTTAAGTCTTTTGAAAGAGGTTTAAACTTGAAATGGTTTTGAAATTAGTTCAAGGATTTTGGTTAAGTGAAAGTTAGATTTGTCTATTGCGCACACATGTCTCTGTGTGTGCGCACACTAACAAAATTCTAAAATTCAGTTTTAAAGCCCAGTTTTCAAACCTTTGTAACTTTTACTATAGAAATAATTTTTCGTCCGTTCTTTGAATGTCATAAACTAGACAAACCCATTTTTCATTCAAATTAAGTTTCACAAATTTGAGACCCGATGTCCAAGTTATTGCCTATTGAATTTTTTGAAAATAAATAATTTCTAAATTCATTCTCTTGAAAAGCAAATTAAATCCTTATTTCATCCTTTTTTCCAAATTTCTTTTTCTTTAAAACCAATACCACTTTTGTAATATTTTTCGGAAACTTCAAAACAACTTCACTTAAAACCAACTTCACTTTTGTTGGAGGTTGTGCATATGTACAAGGTGGTAAGTACGCATGCTAATTAAAAGTTGCAAGTACGCACAGGGTGGTGCGTACGCACCCGTCGAAAATTGGTTATGATCTGTGTGTACACACATAGGTATGCATGCGCACACATCCTGCGTTCTTGAAAGAACTTTGTTTTGACTATTTAGCCTTTCCAACAAGCTTATCATCCCTTGTGGACCTATATGATGTTTGATAACTAATTTTTAAGCTTTGAAATGAGAGTGGGTAAATCCAATAGATTGAGTTTGTAAATCGTTTGTAAATCTAATTGTAAATTTTGATTGAATGAGATATGAAAATTATTCTTGGCGAGAAGTGAACTAAATATATTTTGTTATAGAAAGTAAATGGACCAACTATGATCCTTTAAAAGAAAAGGCGTTTGACTATGCTTATGCATGTGATTGAAAAGTGCGTCAGGCACTATATCCTAAGAGTGTGCATGGACACTATATCCCAATTGTATATGTTAGAGTGCGACCCCGGTAAGATGGTAGAAGGAAAAAATCCCCTTTTTTGTTCCTTCTGAGAATGTAAGATCGCCTCCAAAAAGATGATAGAAGGTTAAGATCCCCTTCCTGGTTCCTCCTGGATATGTGTGACATCTGAACAAAGGCTGTTTGGTTAATCCCACTTGTTCAAGGTATCCGGTAAGGATGCTTACTTGTCGTTTGATTAGATTGCAAGGACAATTTGGTGAATCCCGCTTACATAGGTAAGAACGTTCCGGACAAGGATGGTTGGTGAATCCCATTTGCTTTTACAGAACCTAAGAGTGGGGACAATTGTTTAATTCTGCTTCCTCGAGTCAGGTCTGGCAATATAACCGACACGTGAGCTCATGTCTAGTAGGACAAGCATACATCATGTGCATCTATGTGACATTATTTGAATGTGCATATTGTATTTGGTTTGCCTATGTGAATATTTATGTTTAACTGCTAATTACTATACTTGCAGCACTTGCTCTTCATTGTGTTTAAACTCCATTACTTATGATTGTGACTAGTTAGCTCGGATTGTGATGATTTAAGTGTTGATCTAATTACTTGGGCCGGAGGCCATGATTGATTATGTGATGGGTGGAAGGTTGTGATTGATTTGTGTTTGAGATTTAGCAAAGTATGAAAAATCAAGTTGGTTTAGCATAGACTTAATAAATCTATGCTTGGAACAGGTTGGTCATTCATATAGATTAGGTAACTTTTAAGATTCTTATAAGAAAAACTTGAAACTAGATTTTTGGTAATCAATTGTAGATTTTTGAAAAGGTTCATAAGACGAGCTATAATCACTACGATTAAAAACAACTTTCTTTTATGTATCGTCTTATGACAATTCTGAAACTCTTTTGGTGAGACCGTGTGGTTAGGTTCTCACTCTCCTACAACTTTATCTTTTCAGAAAATGGAAGAAGAAGCTTATGAAGAGATCTTTACGCTTTTGCTTATGCGATATTGTTGTATTAGTTTAGTTATTATTTTCCCTCGTTATTATTTTTATGTTTTTGTAAATAGGGATAGGAGTCGTGATTGTAATGACATGTCATGTTTATAAGTTACTTGTATAAAGAACTATTATTATTATTATTATTATTATTATTATATATGAAGTGTTGTGATTGGTTTTGTATTTGTGTACGTACATTTTCAAGAAAAAGTATTTTTGGTTTTTAAAAGAAATGTTTGTACAGTTTCGAGTTAAATGCTTCTATCTTATTATTAAATATATGGATGTTGTCGTAATATCCTCGCTATCAGAGTAGCGCAACCGGAAGTATGACATTCTGATAGTACGGGTGTTATATCCCCAATTGTTATTATTGAGTAAATTCAAATAATAGTTGTTGTCACACTTTTTTTTGTTATCTAAGTCAAATAATAGTTACTGTCATCAACGGTTGTTGTTTAGCAATTTGAAAAATAGTTGATGTGACTTGTTCTTGTTACTTAATCCAAATAATATTTGTTGTTTTCATTTATTATTGTTACTTGATTCAAATAACAATTACAAAATCAATGATTGTTGTTTAGTAAATTGAAATAAGACTTGTTGTCCACAAACCAATTACTAAGTAAATTTATTTAGGGACTGCTACCTGCATTGAAGGAAGTGAAGCTGCATGTTCATCACTGTAATTGTGTTAGGTATATTTGGAATAACTTTACCAATTGCTTCAAGGGCCTGCAAGTGAAGAATACGTTTTGGGAGTGAGCAAAATACACAACTGATGCCGAATTCAAAATAAGCATGGAGAAATTGAAAAGAGTTAACAAGAATGCATGGCTTTATATGACAAAGTTTGAGCCCTCTTATTGGACAAAGGTTCATTTCAGCCATAGTCCAAAGGCAGATATCCAACAAATAGCATGTGTGAAGTTTGGAATCAAAGGATAGTCAACTATACGTCAAGATTATTTCAGAAACTTATATGAGAACTAAGTTGGCACCAAAACAACAAAAGCAACTTGATGACATCATGAAAGATGTGAGATTTTAGCATTCGGTCTGGGTAAGTGATGATAAAAGCAAAATATTTGAAGTGCAGAGAGACTCCAAGAAGCTCTCTATGAACTTAGGCTGCAACAAATACACATGCAATAGATAGCAATTGACATGTTAAAATGTACTATTACTTATGTTAAATGTAAATGTTTAATTAGTGTGCTAGCTACTGGTATTGTTTCCCATGTATTCATGCACTTATTGCCATTGCTAGAAGAGATAGATCTGGCACCTATGAGCATCCATTACTAAAGCTTGGTGTAGCTAAAGTCACCTACCAACATTGTATCCAGTCTGTTAATAGCAAAGAGTACTCGAACAAGACAACTTATTTGGCTTTAATTGCACCTTGAATTATGAAGCCTATTGGTTGTCCTGTCACAAAAAGAAAGAAGGACCCTTCTGAAAATCAGTCAAGTGCAACCAAGACAAGAAGAACTTTTTGAGTCACATGTAGTAAATGTGGAGAGTCTGGTCATAACTACAAGACCTATAAAAGTCCTCATACTCCTAACAAAAGAGCTAACAGAAGAAATGCAGCAAGAGCCAATGTTAGAACAACCACCCAAATAGTAAAAGAGATTCAACTCTCTCAGTTGCCTCTACAAACACAAATAATCTTATTCATTGATACTCTTCATATTACCCCTTCAAGAGGATTTATTTGGTAATTTAAAAACTTTATAAGAATTGCTATGAAAATTTTAAAAAGTTAGAAAATGCATTATCTTTTAAAAAATCTGATAAAGATTAAATTGGATACTCATTTTTATCAAATTGGTGCTAATGCGATTGCACAATCTTAAGGACCTTCAACCTTAGCAGGCACAACAGCCACCAATGTGGTGAGTTAACTTGGTCAATAAGTTTACAATTATTATATTATTAACCTAAGTTTATTTCTTATTTTAACCATGTTATCATTTTTTGTTTGGCAACTATAGAATGTTGGATCAGTGCAACAATCTATTTGGAATGAATTTAATGCTCAAGCAAATGCAAGAGCAAAGCAGCCTACTATTCAGCCACATTATGCTCCACCAATCCCATCTAGCACTCTACCACCAATTCAATTGCCTCAATCACAAAGTATCTTAGCAAAAACTATGGCCGCCGTAAGTAAAGAAGCTGCCTCAAGGATGTTTTAGTTTATATCTAATCCAAGATTCAAGGTACCAAAGAAGAAGTGATTCATATGTGCATAGTATTTAGTGGTTTTTTGTTTTACGGATGTATTTTGGAACAACTTTTAACTCGCCTTTTGATAATACTTTGTTATGATACATTATTATGGTACTTTCTTTTTATTCATCATCCTACTGCATGTATGAAAGTATGTTTAGTGTTGTTAGAATTGTCAATAATATGTTTTTTGAGATAATAATATGGTTGGTGTTTTCTTTTCGTTCATAGTCAATTTAGCATTGCCAAGAATAGGCTTCTTTAGACATTATCATATCAATTATGATGAGATAATGCTTCAAACATTATCTGTTATCATCATAGTACTTACAAGTTTGTATTACTCTACATTTTAATCTTTGTCCATTTTATTCAATTTTTATTCATGAGTAAATTATGATAAATAATTGCCACTAATTTCCCTTGGAAGAAATCAGAACTATCACATTCATTGCTAAATTGGAATATGCATACAAAGACCATTTCCAAAGCTAATTTTCTACAACCGCCATACACAAAATACATAATCTAACATTTTTCAAGATTTTTCAAAGTAAGAAACCAAGCTAAGATCACAAATCCTATAACAAAATATGCTATATTGGAGACTGTGTTTCTCCACTCTATATTTGATAACGAATTATTATTTTTCTCTAAAGTATGCATTCTATTAATCTCCGCAGTTTTTTCTCAAACAAACCATCAGCACCACTCATACCATGCAAAACACTAACATTTTCTACACTTCCATTGTTGTAACCAATATAAAAAATAGTCTCACCCCATGCAAAGAGTTTGTAGTGATTAAACTTTTTCTATTCAACTAAAAATTAGAAAACCTCTTTTTATCTCAAATCTATGTTACATTCATATCACTCATATGATTATGCACAAAGTTGTATTATTAATTTACATCGTACTTTGAATCACGCAGAGAGAAGAGTGAGAAAGGGAGGACGAAGGTGGAGTAGAAGGCAGAGAGAAAAATGAGAAAGGGAGGACGATGATAGAGAAGAGGCGGAAAAAGGAGTGAGAAAGGAAGAACAAAGGTAGAGCAGAGGCAGAAAAAGGAGTAAGGAGGGGAGGATGAATGTGGAGTAGACGCAGAGAGAAGAGTGAGAAGAGGAAGACAAAGAGAGGAGGGTGCGGCAACAGTGAGGGTAGCAGTGGCAGAGAAAAAAGACAACAGCAAAGAGAAAAAGAGAAAAAGATGAGAGAAAAGGAGGAGGGTAGAATTTGAATAGAAAATAAGAAAGGAGAAGAAGAAAGATGGATTAAGACCAGGGATAAGAGTGCCATTTTAAAAAATTACTAAAGATTAAAGAGTAAATATTTGTGTCTTATTCAATGTGTCTCAGTGTCTCATCATTTTGAAGAACACCAAATACATGTATTTTAATTATGTTTGTGTGTCACTGTGTCTTTCAAAAATTTATATTTTAACAAACAAACAGTTAACGTGTATCACCATGTCTATATATTAGTGTCTGTGTCCCATCAAATAAACGTATCCATAAGTAATGATCTTTGTATTTTTTGTTATGTATTGTAAGAATCCTTTCTCAACATCAATGGAGTTATTTGTCTATTGTTAACATTAGAGATGATAGCAGAGGTGGAAACGGATTAGGATATTGGTCTTATTTGTGAACCTTGATTCTAGTCCAAAAAAAAAAAAATTTGACAAAAAAAATACAAAAAAAAAGTTAAAGATAAAAAAAAATACAAAGAAACATATTTCAGAATAATTTATGGGTAGTGTTAGAGTATTTTAATGTATAGTGTTAACGTAATTTATTTACGGATATATTTGTTTATTTTCATAATAATAAATATTAATAAAACTAAAAAATTAACAATAATATTTAAAAGTAGTTAAAATAATATCGACAATAACAATAAATTCATAATAATATTTGAAGATAATAATAATAGCAGTAAAAGTAATATACCAAAAATAATAATAACTATAATAAATTACCAACAACTATTATTACCGAGTTATAGTTTAATGTAGGATTTAGAATATAAAAATAATTGTTTATATAATTTATAGTATTATAATATACATGTTATGATTTAGAATGCGTGGTTTAAATATTTGAGCTTTAATATGTTGTCATTTAGAGTTGTTTGACAATAAAATCACTGGCACCAACATTCAAAATCCATAACGAAACTCTAAACTAAACTCACATAACATTTCCATCTCATAGGTTGAGTTTGTTTCTGAGAATAGAATAGGATAAAATAAGATACTAATGAATAGAGATACAAAATTTTATATTTTTATATTTTATTTAGTGATAAACTAGAACAAATTATGAAAATTTAATTTATTCTCATTTTTTATTTAAAATTTTGAGATGACAAATATAATAATAAAAATATATAATTATAAAAAATTAAAAAAAATAATGAAAAAAAGAATAAAAAATAAATTGTATTCCTTATTAGTGTCTCTGTGTCTTTCTTGTATAAAATATATTAATTCAATGTCTCTGAACATACTATCTCTGTCCATATCTTCTCTGTCAAACATGATTTTGTAATGTCACGGTGTTTAAAGAACCCAGTTCTAATTCAATGCCCACTATGGCAAAAAACAATCACGATAAACAACAAAAAAGCCCAAATACCCCTGGCCCAATATCTTCTACTCAGGCTAAACTAAACTAATTAACATAGTGTAGCAAAAGCCAAGGTGTGCCAGTAGCAAACAGGATATGCTTTATATTAATATTTGTCATGAAACAATATTTATTTAGACATTTGTCAAAATCCTAACGTGACAGCAATAATACATTTAATCTCTAAGGTAGTAAGGTATTGCATCACCTTTGAATTCTGTTCTGTATACAGATTACCTAGCTGGAAGTATGAGCATTTCAGGAATCAGAGCCCATGTGTTCTACTGATCCATTTTGATCTTTTTTACCTGTTTTCTTTCTAATTATTATGCTTACTGCTCTTGATTCCTTACCATCTCCACGTGCTAATATGATTATCTAACACATTATCTTTGTTACAACTTACAAGGATGAACGTAGTCTAGTACTACTTCATTAGGTAATTGTTTTTAGTATTAGCTATCTATGAAACCAATCCCTTCTACTTATGTTAATTTAATAGATATGTGGATCTCAATGAATAGCATTACAAGTGACCAAGAAGGAACAAATTACAAAGAACTTTGATTTCGCATTTACGGAGTAGTGCTATGCTATCAATTTTGTCCTTGAAATGGGCAAATATACTTCCATTATACTAGAACATAGTCCAAATGTGTTTGATCAGCTTTAACGAGATTTTTCTCAAAATTGAATGAAATTAGGAAATCCAATAAATCTGATATTTTTTTCTCTGCATCTTTTCTTCTTGTTTGCATAAGCCTTGTGTTGATTTTCACTTTTGCATTCTTGGTTACCTCAACAAGAAAATTGCAGTCTGGTGATAAGCTTGCCAAGAAACCCAATAGATGCGACAGAGGCAATTGCTGGTTATGTCTGTCTCCGATTACAAAATCTTTATTATGGGTTAGTCAACTTCGATCAATTGAAGGTATAAGTTTCTAATAACTTAACATAGTTTTGTATTGCGGATGAAATCTGGTAAAAAAACAAAATTGAAAAGTCGATTCCATCTAGGATGGAAAAAAGTGAAATGTATTTCATTATTTGATATATAAAGTGGAAAGAAACTTCTCAACATACTGAATTCATTGACAGGGTTGGAGCCTTGGAGGAAATGCAACTTCTGATCTTCTATCTTGTTTGAATCTGAGTGATTGGATCACACATTCACTCTATTGACACAACAAGGTACCTATATGCTCTTCTCCTTTGTCTCACACTGAAGAACTTGCATGGGACCGGTTCAAGATCTTTACAGACAGCATTGGCATAAAAGGAAATGTGGTTGCTGATGAAGAAGACTTATCTTGAATTGAGGTTTTTAATGAATGAATTCTCATCTTTATTCGCCAATAATGTAACATTTTCATCCAGATTATTCACAAATAGGGTATGCTTTCTCTTGATAAATTGTTAGGTTTTGTTTTTTCTTTTTCGTCAGGCTTTTGTAGTAAGCTCAAATAAACGAGTACTATCATTTCACTCACACATTCTTAATGGATGAATAGCCTTTATTTCAGTGACCTAATCAAATCATGTGCATTATATTTACTTATCCAGCATATGCAAGCCCGTTTTAAACCTTGGTTTCTGACATCTTAATCTTGTTTTGGACATTGCATATTATTGAAAAATCAAGTAAAAACACGAATTTGATCCAAACTGAATACAACTCATTTGATCTATGTGCATCAATGAAGAAAATGGGAAGAATCTTCTTTCTTTTTCTTTTCTTCAGAATCTCCCATCTTAAAGTTTATATCATTGCACCAAATTCTTAGATCTCACACTTCTAAACCCACCCATTATTGTGAATTAAGCTTAATTTCGAATTTATCACATCTGCCACAGTTTTCGGTATGCTTTGTTTAAAACTTAAGCTAGGTAACACTATTTTCCTTCCTCTTTCCATATACTCTTTCGGAGCTTGAGGTTCCTGAGAATTTTACATTAGAAAAATTTATTTCCTTAACATAAAGTTCACGTTCTTCGACGGATAATCAGATATTCTGATTCAAGCAGCACCGGCGTTTGAGGGTCTTACTATATAACGGTCATTGATGTCGCTCACTCTCAGCTCGAAATAATAAATAATTACTTAACTAAAAATGATAATATAATAGATAATATAATGAAAGTTAGGTCTTTTTGGTAGACAGTTAGAAATTCATTTGATAATTGATACCGAATTAAAACATTCGAACAATTAAAAAAAAAATAAATAGATTTCTTATTTTTTGTCTCATGGACATTTTTGTCCTGACTATTGAAAAATATTTTTAAGTCATTGACCTTCACAAAATTTGGACAGATAAATCCCTGACGGAGAAGAGACTTTGGACGGAAGGACTGATCCGTCCAAATTTTATGAAAATCAGGAACTTAAAAAGTACTTTTCAATTGTCAGGACAAAAATGTCCGCAGAACAAAAGTTCAGGACCTATTTATCCTTTTCTCAAAAAAAATTCCAAACATATGTAACCCTGTCAGACCTTTAAACTTTGATTATCTATGCAGTGAAAATTTACAAAACTGCAAGTTTCAGCTCATTCTAAATCAAGATACATAAATTCACGAAGTTACAAGTTTCAGTCAGTTAATTCTAAATCTTCAAGATACACCAATTACAATTTATACTTTCCAGATACCAAAAACTAGAAGTAAACATTAAAAAAAAGGGGGTAAAATTTCAGTACCACCAGCACCACCACTAAGACCCTAACCTCTGAAGAGCTTCTTGAGCTTTACGCAACTGTGGCTCCGCCTTCAGAGCCTCCATGTAAGCCTCAATAGCTTCTTTCTCCATTTTCTTTCCTTCATAGTACTTTCCCAACAGAAACAACGCCTTCGCGTTCTTCGGGCTAATCCTCAGGGCCTCCTGCAGATCCGCCAACGCGGGATCGGCCCGCCCTCGCTGGCCCGGGCCCACCGTCATCCTCAGCTCGGCCCGCTTCACCAGCGCGTCGGCCCTCTCGCCGTCGCTGAGCGACCGGGCCAAGGCGGGGGACAACGCGGCGTCGAGGGAGTCGATCGCGGCGGCGCTGAGGCCGCGGAGGTCGAGGGCGAGAGCGATGAGGAGGTGGGCGGCGGCATCAGTAGGGTCGAGAGCGATGGCCTGGCGGGCCTCGTCCTGGGCCTGTTTGGCAAGGGAGGAGGCTGAGGATCGGGAAGGGGATGCCCGGGCCTTGGCGAGGATCTGGGCCCCGCGGACAAAGTGGTGATTGGCCTGGACGTGGGCCCGGTTGCGGTTTCGGAGAGTGGAGAAAAGCTTCTTTGGGGCGTCGTGAATGAAGTAGAAGGAGAAGGCCATAAGGATGACGAGAAGGATCTGTAAAACGGTGTCGTTGAGGGATGAGTCTTTGTTGCTGTCCATTAGGCTGAGCCCTGAAGCGTGGATTTGGGATGGAAAAGGGGGTGGGGGATTTCCTAGTTTCCTTTGACTTGAAAAAGTGGTTTTAGCTTTACACACTTGGCTACACCATATTTCATTGGCTTTCTCCATTTTCTCGATCCCCCTTCTGTAGGGAGTGGTCTGCCCTGAAAAAAAATTTTAGATAGTCATTTTCTCTTCTGTATTATAAATAAGACAGTGAATTTGTAGTTTTTATGGAGCCGCCTAAATAAAAGTGTTTAAATTTTTTTAATATTTTTAAATAATTAAAATTAGATCAGATAAATTAATTTAATTAAAAAATTAATAAATTATATTTTGAATCGATTTAAATTAATATTTTTTTATAAAAAATAATTATAATATTTTTATTATAAAAATAACTAAAATATTTTTATTATATATATATATAAAAATTATAAATTTTAACTATTTTCTTTTTTTGTGCCGTTAGAGTTTAGAGTTTTTAAAATTAAAAAATATATATAATAAGAATTTTAGTCATTTTTTATAATAAGTTTATTGTAGTCATTTTTTATAAAAAAGAATATTAATTTAGATTGGTTTAAAGTTTGATTTATTAATTTTTCGGCCAAATCAATTTGTCTGATCTAATTTTGACAAAAATAATATAGTTTAATCGATTATATATAAAATTTTAATTAATAAAAAATATTTTAGAAAAATACGTTTTAAATATCTTTATCGAGGTGACTCCTTTTATCTTAATTGACTAAGTTAGTTCAAAATTATAATTTGTTGAATTGTAAAACAAAATATAAAACATGATTAGTAAAATATAAAAATTATAAAAAATTTAATAGCATAAATTAATTTTACAAATAATAAAATAAAAAGTAATTATTTAAATTAGTTTTTGAAATTTTTGAAATCGAACATTTTAGTCTCTTATGTTTTAAAATGCATAAAATAATCATCAACGTTTATTTCCGTTAGACAATACAGTCTCCTTCCATTAGTCGATTGCTGACGTGGAATGTTAACTCACACACATGATCGTTAAGTGTTCACATGTGCATTCTGGACAAATGAGTCCCCATGGTAAAGTACAAAACAGTCTCAAAAAATTTTAAAAATCTCAAAATTTTATTAATAGAAGTATTCTATCATCCACAATGTTAGAAAGCTTGCAACGAGAAGAAAGCGAGGGTGGCAGCGATGACGAACCAAAACGTCGGGAGAGACTTTGAAAAGTGAGGGCGAAGTATTGTCCGAGGAAACAAAATAAACGAACTAGAAACCAATTATTTCTGAAAAAAAAATGAACTTAAACTCTGATACCATGTTAGAAATAAGAGACTAAGCTAAAGAAAGTGTTTTGTGTATTATTCAGTCCGAAGAAAAATACAATGTACAAGGGGTATATATACAGCTGCTAGAGGAACCAAAGTAATAAAGACATAGAATCATACAATTAATATACAAATACGCTATATAAATAGTTGATCTGATTCGATTCTAATTATTTTCTTAACACACAATATACTTGTAATTGAAATCTACAAATTTAAATAACATGTTAAACTATACTCTCATCATTAAAAAATTCATGTCGATCATGACTTTCAACTAGAAAGAAACTAGTTAGTGATATTTTCAACAACAAATTCAACTTTCAGCAACAAAATCAAAGTATAGTGATAAATTACAGTAACAAAACTGAAAAAGAAAGAATAGAAAATTTGTTGAAACTCACCAAATCGGGACCAGCTTCTGCTTGCGCGAAAAAAGCTGACAGCAAGACTCAAAGCAAGAAGACGACAACAACGATCAATCTCAGGACTGGCTGCTTTTGTCACCGACAACGACGAAGATCACTCCGAGATCTTGAGTGCAAGACCGGAGACAAGAGAGGGAGAGAACTTGAGATTGTGAGAGCCAATGAACAAGAGATGAGAGAGCT
The DNA here is from genome assembly GCF_014773155.1 of Arachis stenosperma. Classification (NCBI taxonomy): domain Eukaryota; kingdom Viridiplantae; phylum Streptophyta; class Magnoliopsida; order Fabales; family Fabaceae; genus Arachis; species Arachis stenosperma. Next base: position 74,943,054 of record NC_080383.1, read on the forward strand.
TGAATTTCAATAAAAAAGGAAGATGAAGAAGACATTGACGGCAAAGGGTGTGGTTTTTTTTTTGTCAGAGTGAGTGATTAGTGAAGGATTAGATTAGGACCTAAGATTAGGTTTTTTTTTTGGTCAAAATTAGAGATTAGTGAGAGATTGAACTAGAGCCTAAGATTCGAGTTTTTTTTTTTTTTTTTTGTCAATATCCTAATTGTATTTTTAAATATTTAAAAACTTAAATGATATATTTCTGTGTGTCCGTATTCATGTATAGTGTTAATATTAGCCCACAAGGTAGGTGAAAAACTGTTCACCTCATTGAACAAATCCATCTAAGTAAATAATGACCATATAAATTCAAAGGATTATTATTATTGTTACCAGCTAGTGTATTATTAATAATGTACAATAGTGAATAGTTAAAATTCTTATTTATAGTAATACTAATTGAAAGTTGAATTTTTTTTTCTTATTCTCTATTGCATTAATCAAAGGCATAGCTTCAAAATTTAAAACCATCAAATCAGGGATAAGTATTCAACAACTGCATTAATTAATACAAGAGAAGAGAAGAGAAGAATACAAAAAGAGACTAAAATTATACCTATACATTCACAATTATTACCTTTAGGCATGTTCACACTCTTCAGAGTCTATAGTTTGAGACTTTAGTGTGTCGCATGATAAGGGTAAACAGCATCACACTAGGTGTGACAATTGTTATACTAAAACGATTAATTATAAAAAAAATTGAAATCAAGCATGTAAACAAAGGCTTTTGCAAAACATGACAACTGCTTTTATGAGGAGTCAAGCCAAGGTACTACAAATAAAAAACTTTACCATCAAAAAAAGAGTAAAGGATTTGGAAACAAGGTCAACATACTACATGTCCTTTCATATTTGCTTTGGTCAATTTTGATTCCACAAATGAAAGCATCTCAATTCAAATACAATTGCCATTCTCCAAATTAAACAAGATGTGATGTACAATCTCACAATAATCTGCAACAGGTGAATTTTAACCACAGTAAATAGAAAATGAAGTAGATCAGTCCAAAATTACCAAGCACAATAGAAAATTGCTCAAGATTAATTCGAAAGGGAAAGAAAGTAAGGGTATGAACTATGGAGATTGTTTTTAACTCAAAAGTTATAATAAACCTTAAAAAACATAAAATTCTTATTTCTCTTTATAAAGAGTGATATGATGCGTTGGAACTACATTTTAGCAACTTTAATTACACACGAAACTAAATAAAACCGAAAGTATTCGTACATTCATTTCAAGTTCAAAATATGTCACATCCTGACTTCTATCAAATACTAAGAGGAAAAATAGAAGCTTACTAGTATCTATCACATAGCCACTTCAGAGAGAGGCTGCCTGCAAAACTATTTAAAACACTTTATGCTCAATGAAGTCCCGAAGAGCAATTATTTTGATAGAATTGGACTTCAAACTCTTTATTGCTTTAGTAGTTGCTATAGCTCCATTAATCGTTGTGACAATAGGAACCTTGTAATCCAAAGCCATCCTTCTCAGAGTTAAACCATCTATCCGATCAAGTGCATCACCAGAACTCGTTATCACCATTAGCTGAATGTCTCCATTGGCAATCATGTCACCAGCATGAGGCCTACCTTCATGCATCTTCAGCACTCTCTCAGCTTGGATATTAGCTGATTTAAGAGCAAGAGCCGTTCCAGAAGTAGCAAGTCTTAAAACCAACCTCGACGAAGGTCTTTGCTATCTTCTCAAGGTGAGGCTTCGTTAAATCATTTAAGCTAAGGAACACAATACTAGAAGTTGGTAACTTCTGGCTGGAAGCAATTTGAGCCTGAGCAAATGCAGTATTATACAAAGAGTCAATACCCATGACCTCACCAGTACTTCGCATCTCAGGACTTAGAAGCACAGCACAGCCTGCGAATTTTGATAAGGGAAGAATAGCTTCCTTGATACACACATATTTAGGAATGACCTCTTCTGTGAACTGTATATCAGAGAGACTTTCCAGACATGAGAAGGGAAGCACATTTAGCCAACGGGTGACCTATTACTTTTGATACAAATGGGACAGTGTGAGAAGCTCGAGGGCTGGCCTCGAGCAAAAATAAATCCTCTGAATTAATAATTGCATACTGACAATTCATGAGTACCCAGACATCCAGTCGTTTTGCCAATTTTTCAGTCCATCGTGTGATTATCTCCAAGCAAGAATATGGAACAGTTCTTGTGGGAATAGAGCAGGCAAGTCACCAGAATGTACCCAGCCTGTTCAATGTGCTCCATTATCCCACCAATGACCATATTGCCATGTGAGTCAGTCAGTGCACCAACGTCAATTTCAATGGCATTAGATAAATACTTCTCAATTACTACAGGTGGTTCTGGATCCACCTCAACAGCAGTTTCAAGATAAGTCACAAGTTTATCATTACTATAAACAATCTCCATTGCTCGACCTCCCAGAACATAGGAAGGGCGAACAACAACTGGGTATCCAATCTCTGTCGCATTGGCAAGTGCATCTTTTTCACTCCTGGAAATTCCTCCCTTTGGCTATTAAATCTTTAATTCATTGAGCATCACATTAAACCTTTTTCTGTCCTCAGCAGCACCTATGGAATCAGGGGATATTCTCCAAATGTGTACATGACCAAGCCCACTGGCACACGCTGGCTTGTGTTCATCCAGGTATTATTGTATGGGGAGAGACAATTTCAATGGTGCTTGACCTCCAAATTGCACAATGATACCATTAGGTCTTTCCAAGTCAATAATGTTCAAAAACATCTTCAACGGTCAAGAGTTCAAAGTATAGACGATCACTGGTGTCTTAATTTGTAGAGACTGTCTGAGGATTTGAATTCACCATGATTGTCTCATATAGAGAGAGACAGAACATAAAGCCAGCACACATACCAAGCCAAAAGACAAGGCATGTAATGTAACATTTGAATTCAATATTTCATCAAGATCAAAGGCTTAACTCGTGCAATTCATCAGATTTACTCTCACATTAAGGTAACAGTTTTTGCATTTAGAGAGAGAAAAATGAAGCAAGTAGAGAGATAAAGAAGAGTTATGTATTTTGTCTTTACTTCGTTTTTGAGACGCAAATTTGCAACCAGTAAAGCAGGAATATTCAAATCTGTGGAATCTAATCAACATAAAATAGAAGAAAACTCCTAAGAGCAAAGGATGCATGACAAGCAGCAATAGTCAAACTCAATCCCTTGACCAATTCTATTTGGTCCCCCACCCAAAATTAAAACATTCTTTCTTTTAGTAGGAGCTGACTCACACCCAAAATCATAAGAATACATATAAAGAGTATTAGCTTCAAATTCTGCAGCACAGGTATCAACTTGCTTATATGCTGGAGTAACACCCAGAGACAGTCGCCTGCACCGAACTTCCATCTCAGCAGATTTAGTTGCAAATGCCATCTGTTTATCACTAAACCCTCTTTTCTTAACATCATAGAAATCAACATTCGTCAAGTCAGACAAATTGTGGGACATCAAGAAATTTTCCACATCAACTAGCTCCTAGAGCTAAGTGAGAAACCATTAGTCAATATAACTCAGCTCGAAAATTTCATCCATGCTCATGCCTTTTTTCATTGCAGCATATATGGCATGAATGCGTTAGGGTTAGGAACTTGAATACTATACTTCAATCATTCACAGTCATAGTCCAACTTTTTCACTTTTGAACAACCCCATCTAGGGTATCCGTGTTCCAGTGACAGGATAACTTTTTGAAAGGACTCTTGGAAGATTCTCCATATAGCCATTGCCTACCAACAGACTTCATCTCTGTTGTCAATATTGATTTTGAACCAGGAAATTTATCAAAAGAAAACCGAGGAATCTGAAATATAAATAGCCATGGGAGAGAAGTGCATGAGATTCAGAAACAAGTTTGAATAAAATTTATCAAACATATAACAAAAAAGATATTGTTAATGATTCATAAACATAATACTGATTTTGATAACCTAGTATAAATGTTGGTTTATCAGATTACAGCTCTATGATTGGCTGATGCAAACAAAACTTCAAGATAAACTACAAGGAACGAAGATTCAGAACTTAAAATACAATATCAACAACCAAGACTTGTTCTACAAGCATATAAGGGATGTAATAATGCTGCCAAAGAAACTAATAAAATATAAGTCCTGGACAGCAATAGAATTTACATTAGTTCTACTATAAATGTTCAACAACCAAACTACAATCAAAAATGAAAATACATGATGAAATTATCATCGAGTCACTAACCTTTATAACCACATAATCTATGGGGGGCTCATAATCAGCAATGTCCTTTTTTGTTGTATTATTTGGGATTTGATCCAGTGAATACCCTACAGACAACCTTGTTGCCATTTTTGCTATCAAAAATCCAGTAGCCTTCGACGCCAGGGCCAAGGACCTTGAGACTCTCGGATTCATCTCGATCACCATCACCTCACCATTTATAGGGTTGATAGCAAACTGCACATTGGATCCCCCACATTCCACCCCAATCTCTCTAGTTATAGCAATGGAGTAATCTCGATTGCGCTGATACTCCTTATCGGTAAGGGTCTGTGCTGGTGTAACAGTGATTGAGTCACCGGTATGAACTCCCATGGGATCAATATTCTCAATGGAACATATAATAACCACATTGTTAGCCAAGTCCCTTATAAACTCAAGCTCATACCCCTTTCACCTCAACAAGGACTTCTCAATCAAAACCTGACTTGTCAAACTAGCAGCAATTCCAACCTTGCAAATCTCCTCAAACTCTTTCCTATTCTAAGCAATCACACCACCTGTTCCACCGAACATAAAAGCAGGCCAGGCCTAATGATCAGCGAAAACTCGCCAATCTCATTAGCAATTTCCATACACTCCCTAATGATGGTTCCTATCCCAGAAAGCAGGGTCTTAATCCCTATGTTCTTCATAGTCTGCTTAAACAAATCCTTATCCTCAACCTTCTTAATAGTCTCCAGCTTCGCCGAATCAACTCCACACCGTTTTTCTCCAAGCACTGCTCTCAGAGAGCTTCACAACGAGGTTGAGGGTGGTTTGGCCACCCATGGTGGGAAGCAGAGGGTCAGGGTGCTCCGCTTCGAGAACCTGCTCAACCAATTCAGGGGTCATAGGGGTAACATAGGTCCTTTTGCCATAGGTTGTGGGACGGGGGAAGAAGTCGGTTAAGAAGGTTCTTTTTTATGTGAAAGGTTTAAAGTGAAAAGAGGAGGAGGAGGAGGAGGAGAAGGAAGGGGAATGGGAGAGGAAGGTTTAAAGTTTGCTTTTCTCAACTCCATGAAGATGAAGATGTCCATTCCTCTGGGTGTGTTGCATATGAACTTGAGAATTATATTAAGTTATTTTAATACCATTTCTCTTTACTATAACTTATTTTCTTTACATCATATTTATTAAACTTGAGATATTAACATAAAAAAACACTAAAAAAATAATAGATAAATATATAATCACAGAGAAGGAATTAAACTAACCATGTTCTCCAAAAGATTATCCCAGGCCTTGCCACTAAGCATAGCAGATTGCAAATTTAAGCAAATCAAGAGGCACATAGCTCGCTAAATTGTAGAGCCAGATTACACCAGCCCAATCTCATCCCATTCCCTTGATTCTTGCAAAGCTCCAGTTAGCATATACTGCAAGAGCAGTTGCCACCTGCCAATTACAGAAAAATTTTCAGTTACAACAGAAGAAAACCAAGCCAACACATATCTTTACATATTAAGTTGCTGAGAGGAGAACAAAGAGAATTAAGATTACCAGCTAAGCAATCATGAAAGAACCCAGTAGAAGAAGACCAAGTCTTTCAACATAGGACCAGCTGCAAGACCTAGTGACGAAAATTAGTGCCTGGCTAATAATACTGACTTGTAGGTAAAGGGCTGCCATCATTTCTGCAGGGCTCTGTCTCAGAGACCTTACACCAAACTTGTCCCGCAACAACAGAAAGTTAGTGTCCATAACTGTCACAATTTCCACTAGTAGGTGATAACATGTGAACTTTTCATAGATGAATCTAATGTATAAATTTATAATAGAGCTCATCCTTGCTGATTTCTACCTACAACCAAATATACTGAAAGAAACGTGAAATTAAATTGATTACCAAGAAGAAGTCAGTGTCCTTCATAAGCCAGAAAAATACTACTGTCATTAGTGCCAGGTAACTTCCAAGCACAATACCAGTAGCAAATATCTCCATCAATTTCCAGCTATCAGTTTGTGGGGATGGTTTCACTCTATCCTTGGATATTGTCATAATGGTACCTAAAGGGATAATGGTGAAGGAAAATTAAGTTGAAAAATCACACAACAGTCCAAGCAAACTACATGAAGGTCATTCAGCACAATATTATCTTACCATCATTTAGTATGGCCATGATCAACACCATAAAGGGTGCAAAATCAAACTTCCAAATCAATGCAATAAACATGAAATTAAACTGCAAAATAAAAAGTAGATCAAATAAAATTATATGAACTATTTAATTAGGTATGTAAAAGAACATTTTGGTTGTTCACCTATTTTCAAAACTTACCACAATACGAATGGTGATTGACACTGCATATATCTGCCATAAGCAAAAATGAAAAATTTTGCCATGTTAGAACACTAAAATATCAAAAAAGTAGAGTGAAGTGATTAAATTCTGTAAGCAAGGAAACTAATGGTATAGTTCTTCATCCTTTGGACAATTGCTGAGATGATAAGATATCAGAGAATTAGTGAGTAGAAAAGATGATACTACGCTAGATTGCATGAAAAGAAATGTATTATTAATGTTCTTATTAGTATGAGTAGCAGCGATGATATATATAGATACATCACAGACTTGTCTTACGAAAAAAAAAATCAAAAAGGGTAAAGATTAACTAATATAAAACTATAACTACTCTTTAACTATATCAATTGTAGAATTTATATCAATATGGATACTCCCCACAATAGAAATTTACAAAGACTTAAGCACGAGATACAAAACAAGTATATGCTCGAGAAGGCCAACTAGCCCAATGATAAAAGAGAAAAATAAGAGCAAACAAGTTTGATTATCATAATCAAAATGCTATTAATTAACAGTAATACTATCTGTAAAAAATAAAAAAAAAATAGCCACTAGTGAATTATTGCATATATTTAGCATTTTATAATTTTTTTTTATTATACTGCTGAAATAAGTTTGATTGTTAGCATATCATAAATTTGATTATTCTAATATGATAAATTTGATTGATTATTTTAGTGATAGATTATTTAATTGATAAAAATATTAATCAATATGTATAATACATACAAATATGTAATAGTTAATTTGGTGATTAATTTTTTTTGTGTGTAGATAACGTTTTTTATTAACTAATTAACCATTGTGACTTTTGAACTATTGAAACATAAACACATTATATACTACACCAATATTCTATAATATATAATTACTCAATAATGCTCTCTTCTAGTTCTAAAATTAGTACTTGTTAGTTCTTAAAATAATTGAGGGTGGGAAAATTAAGTGGGTTTATCTTAATTTCGAATGAAAAAGTTTTCCACAAGTTAAAAAAAACTAAAATTGTTTTTTTTTCCTTTCCCACTGGCTCTATGATCTTGGCTAGAGTATTTTGCATTTATTAGGCTGGAAGTGAGTCAAGCCAGTTCGAACTCGACTTGTTAATAGCTCCATAAGCTGAACTCGTGAGCTGATGAGGTGAGCTTGAGCCTGGAATTAAGCTCATAAATTAAATGAGCCGAAATTGAGCTTGAATAAGCTCAACTCATTAGCTCGTGAGATGGTTCGATTATATATATATATCCTATGTACATTTAGTTTATACTTTTAATATTATATATATACATATAAAATAGTAATATATAATTTTATATATATTAATGTTCTTATTTAAAATTTTATAATTATTTTTTATGTATAAAATTAATATTTTTTAATATATATAAGTTATAATTTATTGATATAGAATTATAGATTATGTTTCTGTTATTTAAGCCAGCTTGTGAGCTCAAGTCGGCTCATGAACTTTCAGTGAACCAAACTTGAGCTTAAGAAATAGGCTTGATTGTTAATGAGTTGAGCCATGAGCCAAACTCAATTTTCGTGAGCCGAGCTTAAGCTTGGTCTGGCTCAGCTCAGCTCAGCTCACTTCCAGCCCTATGCATGTTGACCTTAAAAACAACAACATTAGCCAACTTCGCTTTATGGTTCACTCCTACTACATACTGTAACCTTTTTTTTCCTTTTAGGTCCTTACAACTATACTTTTGCCATAACAAAGTCACTCCACCCCTCTTCTACGAAAAATTATTGGTTATGGAAAATGTGGACACACTCCCAATTGGATATTGATACACTCTTTACGGCATGAATGTGACATTTTCTTAAACCCGTTTTAGACTAATCACAAATGTTTAGACTTTAGATAGTAACATTAGCTGCCTAAGAAGGTAACATCTCTATAGTGTGAACATAATATTATTCCAAAGCTTTTTTTGTTTTAACATAACATCGGTTAAATGAATTGATGGTTCAAGGCCGAAAGAAAAAAGCTGAATTTCTGATAAGAACTTACAGTCAATTTAATATGCTAAATTTGTAGTGGGTGAAAGTTGGCAAAAGTAGAAAGACTTAAGCTTATGCATAGTTCTATGTGAGTGCTCTAGAAACGGTAGCATTAGTTTCACTGCCATTGATGCTGAGACAGTTTTCTTCATCCACTTCCTGCTCTCATTTCAAGGTGCCAACATGAATCCCAGTGTTGTGAGGATCTTGACCCTAGCCTCCTTCCTCCAAGCCAAAATATTCTGTAAACTAAAATATTAGTCCGATCATTTAATTACCAACCAATCAGAATAAATTTTAGAGATATTAGTTACTTAATTGGAGATAGATGCGAGTAATTTCTGTTATTAGTTACCACATTGTGTTAGTTTTTTTATAGTTAGTATCTCTAATGTAAATCTAAATCTCACCATTAGTAAAATTCAATTCTAGCTTTCTGTCAATTTTTTCCTCGTTTATCTGTTAGCATGGATTATAACAGTAAATGAATAGCATAATATTTTTTAAGTTGAAAATCAAAATCAGCTTATATACTAATACTTAAATTCGTGAAGAAAAAGCACTTTGAAGGGAGCATGCAATAGAAAACAAAGTTTATATGGCAGAAATTTTTTTAAGACAACACATTATGTGCGAAGGGACAAAAAGAAAAAAAAAATAGAATGAAAAGATCCACCATATGAGCTGATGCAGTAAAAAGTCTCGGAACAAATATGACCAAATGAACTACTCTTGATTCATGGATCAAAGAGAAAAGCACAACCAATAAGTAGTTTCAACAGAGGGAAATACGTAACTCTTGTGCCAAAAGTTTCAATATAAATCATGCATACCGTTTCTGACCATATACATGCATATTTGTGCCATTATAAAAATTTTAAGCATCAATAATATTTTTAAAACAAACAAATAGAAAAACAAAAATAATGAACAACAGAAAAAGGAAACATATTAATTAGATGGTATCCTAAACAAAATGATGTAACTATAGCAGCATTTCTCAAGAAAAAAAAAATTCATATATAAACTCCATATATCCACAGCAAGGAATGATTTAAAATTGAAGCCATGATAACACAATTACTTCCATTTAGAGATGGAAACAAATAGCATATTTCTCATAGATATTAGAAAATTACATTAACTTCTACATAATATAGCACATGCATCTGGGATTATAAATACTCTTAAGACAATTTATATACAAGTTCAGATTATCTCGAGCTTGGAATAGAACTGGAAACTTCAAAAAAATTCAAGCAACATAGACCAATATCCAAGTGAACCTCTCTAGACCTGATTATATTCAAGGTTCACAATTTAATTTAGTAGAGAAAGAAAGATATTTAGTTCTAGTTAAGAAAGAAAGAATGAGGTTTATCTACTAAAGCAGCAAAATGAAGATAATTATGGTCACTCCAAAATCTTCGAGGGCAGTAGCAAATGCCACATCCCTTTCATATGCCTCTCCTAATCCTTTACTGAAAAAGTTTAAAAAATATCGATATTTATTCAGAGAATAAATTTAAAAAATATCAATAAATTTTCAGGACCATACTAATGTTCTTAAATTTCATATTAATTAAGATGTGATATCACCTCTTCTACATGCAACCATGGCAAGATAAATTATAAATGATGACAAAATGCAATGTGAATTAGAGTGTTTACTGCACAATCAACCAATATATCATGCAAACATGCAACAGTAGCAATTATTGTTTACTAATTGGATTTAAAATTAAAAAAAGCAAGATATGAACAATGACCAAATTATAAGATAATTTTCATTTAACAAATACTAACAGGAAAAACTATTCTCACTAAGAGGGAAAACAGAACCTTACTAGTATATATCACATAGCCACTTAGGAGAGAAAGAGGTTGCTGCAAAACTATTCTGACTCTTTACACTCAATGAAGTCTTGTAGAGCAATCATTTTGATAGAATTGGATTTCAAACTCTTTATTGCTTCAGCAGTTGCAATAGCGCCGTTAACCGTTGTGACAATAGGAACCTTGTAATCCAAAGCCATTCTTCTCAGAGCTAAACCATCTATCTGATCAAGTGCATCACCAGAACTCGTTATCACCATTAGCTGAATGTCTCCATTGGCAATCATGTCACCAGCATGAGGCCTACCTTCATGCATCTTCAGCACTCGCTCAGTTTGGATATTAGCTGATTTAAGAGCATGAGCTGTTCCAGAAGTAGCAACAATCTTAAAACCAGCCTCGACGAAGGTCTTTGCAATCTTCTCAAGGTGACGCTTTGTTAAATCATTTAGGCTAAGAAACACAATTCCAGAAGTTGGTAACTTCTGGCCAGCAGCAATTTGAGCCTTAGCAAATGCAGTATTATACAGAGAGTCAATACCCATGACCTCACCAGTACTTCGCATCTCAGGACTTAGAAGCACATCACAGCCTGCGAATTTCGAAAAGGGAAGAACAGCTTCCTTAACGGACACATATTTAGGAATGACCTCTTTTGTAAACTGTATATCATAGAGAGACTTTCCAGACATGACAAGGGAAGTGTATTTAGCCAACGGGTGACCTATTGCTTTTGATACAAATGGAACAGTGCGAGAAGCTCGAGGGTTGGCCTCAAGCAAAAATACCTCCTCTGAATTATTAATTGCATACTGACAATTCATGAGCCCACAGACACCCAGTCGTTTCGCCAATTTTTCAGTCCATGACCTGATTGTTTCCAAGCAAGAAGACGGAACAGTTCTTGTGGGAATAGAGCAGGCAGAGTCACCAGAATGTACCCCAGCCTGTTCAATGTGCTCCATTATCCCACCAATGACCACATTGCCATGTGAGTCAGCCAGTGCATCAACGTCAATCTCAATGGCATCAGATAAATACTTGTCAATTAATACAGGGCGCTCTGGATCCACCTCAACAGCAGTTTCAAGATAAGTCACAAGTTTATCATCACTATAAACAATCTCCATTGCTCGACCTCCCAGAACATAGGAAGGGCGAACAACAACTGGGTATCCAATCTCTGCCGCAATGGCGAGTGCATCTTTCTCACTCCTGGCAATTCCTCCTTTTGGCTGTTCAATCTTTAATTCATTGAGCATCACATTAAACCTTTCTCTGTCCTCAGCGGCATCTATGGAATCAGGGGATGTTCCCCATATACGTACATGACCAAGTCCACTGGCACATGCTGGCTTGTGTTCATCCAGGTATTGTTGTATGGGGAGAGACAATTTCAATGGTGTTTGACCTCCAAATTGCACAATGATACCATCAGGTCTTTCCAATTCAATAATGTTCAAAACATCTTCAACGGTCAAGGGTTCAAAGTATAGACGATCACTGGTGTCATAATCTGTAGAGACTGTCTCAGGATTTGAATTCACCATGATTGTCTCATATCCTGCATCCTGCAAATATAGAGAGAGAGACAGAATACGGGAAGATTAATCATTTTAAAAGCATATGCCAAACCGAAAGTCAGGACACATACCAAGCAAAAAAGACAAGTCATGTAATGTACATTTGAATTCAATATGTCATCAAGATCAAAGGCTTAACTCGTGCAATTCATTAATTTTACTCTCACCTTAAGTTTACAGTTTCACTTTTAGAAAGAAAAAATAAAGCATGCAGAGAGATAAAAAAGAGTTATATATTTTCTCTTTACTTGGTTTCTGAGCCGCATATTTGCAACCAGTAAAGTAAGAATGTTTGAATGTGGAATCTAATCAACATAAAATAGAAGAAAACACACCTGAAGAGCAAAGGATGCATGACAGCAACAATAGTCAAACTCAATCCCTTGGCCAATTCTATTTGGTCCACCACCCAAAATTAAAACCTTCTTTCTTTTAGTGGGAGCAGACTCACACTCAAAATCATAAGAGGAATACATATAAGGAGTATTAGCTTCAAATTCTGCAGCACAGGTATCAACTCGCTTATATGCTGGAGTAACACCCAGAGACAATCGCCTGCACCGAACTTCCTTTTCAGCAGATTTAGTTGCAAATGCTATCTGTTTATCACTAAACCCTCTTTTCTTAACCTCATGAAAATTAACATTCGTCAAATCAAACAAATAGTGGGACATCAAGAAATTTTCCACATCAACTAGCTCCTTGAGCTGAGTAAGAAACCATTTGTCAATGTAACTCAACTCGAAAATTTCATCAATGCTCATGCCTTTTTTCATTGCAGCATATATGGCATGGATGCGTTCGGGGTTAGGAACTCGAAGACTGTACTTCAATTGTTCCCAGTCATAGTCCAACTCTTTCACTTTCGAACAACCCCATCCAGGGTATCCGTGTTCCAGTGAGCGGACAGCTTTTTGAAAGGACTCTTGGAAGGTTCTCCCTATAGCCATTGCCTCACCAACAGACTTCATCTGCGTTGTCAATATTGGCTTTGAACCAGGGAACTTCTCAAAAGCAAACCGAGGAATCTAAAATATAAAAAACCATGGGAGAAAAGTACATATGGGATTAAAAAACAAGTTTGAATAAAGATTATCAAACATATAACAAAATAGATATTGTCAATGATTCATCAAGATAATACTAATATTTGATGACCTAGCATAAATATTGGTTTATCAGATTACAACGCTATAAGCTATTGCAAACAAAACTTTTAAGATAAATTACAAGGCAAGAAGATTCAAGACTTCAAATATAATATCAACAACCAAGACTTTTTCTACAAGCATATAAGGGGTGTAATAATGCTGCTAAAGAAACTAATAAAATACAAGCCCTCAACAACAATAGAATTGACATTAGTTCTGCTGTAAATGTTCAACAACCAAACTACATTCAAAAGTGAAAATGGATGATGAAATTATCAACGAGTCACTAACCTTTGTAACCACATAATCTATCGAGGGCTCAAAACTAGCCGGAGTCTTTTTTGTTATATCATTTGGAATTTGATCTAGTGAATAGCCTACAGACAATTTTGCTGCTATTTTTGCTATTGGAAATCCGGTAGCCTTCGATGCCAGGGCCGAGGACCTTGAGACTCTCGGATTCATCTCGATCACCATCACCTCACCGTTCACAGGGTTGACAGCAAACTGCACATTGGATCCCCCACATTCCACCCCAATCTCTCTAATTATAGCAATGGAGTAATCTCGAAGGCGCTGATACTCCTTATCGGTAAGAGTCTGTGCAGGTGCAACAGTAATTGAGTCTCCGGTATGAACTCCCATGGGATCAATATTCTCAATGGAACATATAATAACCACATTGTCAGCCAAATCCCTCATAACCTCAAGCTCATACTCCTTCCACCCCAACAAGGACTTCTCAATCAAAACTTGACTGGTTAAACTAGCAGCAATCCCAGCCTTACAAATCTCCTCAAACTCTTCTCTATTGTAAGCAATCCCACCACCCGTTCCACCTAACGTAAAGGCAGGCCTAACAATCAATGGAAACTCGCCAATCTCATTGGCAATTTCCATGCACTCCCTAATGGTGGTTCCTATCCCGGAAGGCGGAGTCTTAATCCCTATATCCTTCATAGCCTGCTTAAACAAATCCCTATCTTCGGCCTTCTTAATAGCCTCCAGCTTGGCCCCAATCAATTCCACACCGTATTTCTCCAAGGCGCCGCTCTCAGAGAGAGCCACAGCCAGGTTGAGGGCAGTTTGGCCACCCATGGTGGGAAGCAGGGCGTCGGGACGCTCCGCTTCGAGAACCTGCTCAACTAATTCAGGAGTCATAGGGGTAATATAGGTCCTATCAGCCATATCAGGATCAGTCATTATAGTAGCAGGATTTGAGTTTATTAGAATAACTTCATACCCTTCTTCTTTGAGAGCCTTGCATGCTTGCGTTCCACTGTAATCGAACTCGCATGCTTGACCAATGACGATTGGTCCAGCTCCAAGGATCAGAATTTTTTTTATGTCTGTTCGTTTTCCAACTTTGGTCGCAGTGTCAGCAGCGAGAGCAGGAGCAGCAACAGCCGCTGCAGCGGCGGTGGAAGACACGTGACGGTGTTCGTTGGAACACAAAATTGATTTTCTTTTGCCATAGATTGTGGAAAGGGGAAAGAAGCGGATCTGGAAGGTTGCTTTTGGTGCTTTAAAGCGAGAAGAGGAGGAAGAGAAGGAAGGGGAACGGGTGAGGAAGGGAAGAGGGAAATTGTCCAGGCGAGTAATGCAACTTCCGACTCCCATTAGCAGAGAGAAAGAGGGTTTAGGTTTTGGCGTGCGATGAAGCCAACCCTTTCGCAGAGAGGAAGAGGGTTTACTTTCGCAGGGGTGAAGAGGGTTTAGTAAGGGTTTAGTAATAGTGTGGAGTGTGGGTGCAGCGTATTCTCTGTGATTAGCATGATAGGGATGCTCAACTTTTGTTGCCCTTAGGGCTTGTTTGGGTGAGCTTCTAAGAAAAGATCTTTTTTCGAGTTATCTTTTTTTAAAAGATCTTATAAAGAAGTAAAAGTAATTTTATGTTTGGATATCTCATGTAAAAAGGTCTTTTTATCTATCAATTATGTTTGTGTATAACAATATAAAAGTACTTTTTTGTTTATTTATTACATGAAAAACATCTTTTTTTTTAAGGAAAAAAGATCTTTTAAAAAAAGATGTAAATTACAGCTTCTCAAAAAAGATCTTTTTTTGATTTTACTAGTGCTTTTACTTTTACTACTAGAAATTTGCCAAACACGTTAAAAAATAAAAAAAGATCTTTTTTCATTGAAAAAAAATCTTTTTTTAACAAAATAATAGCGCCCAAACATACACAATTGTCATTTCATCTTATTTAATTACAGTTTGTCTAGTGAGTAAATCTTTGCAATTGAAACTGTTATGATTAATTCATTATACCACCAAGTCAATCTTATCTTCTTAGTCATGTTGAACCGTTACATTATCCTGCATCTATAGCGTTATAATTATATTCCTGATTAATTTTATTTTACTATGTTAATCTTGCACATATTGGATGCTGTCTCCAACTTCCAATAGACACTTCTTCTTGTGCAATTTTTTGTTCAGATATGCATCTGATTATCCAGCAAGAAATAAATTTAAAAAAAAAAAAGAAGAAAACGAAAAATCCAAATGGTATTGTTCTACTCGATGAATAAATGTTCATGTGAGTTGAAAACCATTTCCAGAAGATGGTTCTGTTTTTACATCGGTTAAATTATTGTGAACTGCAATTGTCTTGGAAACTATTTGACTTTCAAAATTTGAAAACACCCCCTCCACCCCCTGGTGTATTTGTTCGATATTAATTCTCTCATTCTTAAATTAGGTCTTATATTTGTTTCTCCTTTGTTCTAGCTGACTGGATTTGTTATTGATCAGGGCCTAGCTGCCTTAATTAGATTCTTTGTTGGGCTCACTCTCGCAATCATTTGGGTTGTGTTCTTGTGATTTTATGGTAGCTTTTGGACCACGACATTTTTCGTCATCCTTGGAGGTGATTATTTTTCCTGTGTCTGTTGCTTTGAACGTCTTCTATCTATCTTCTCCTCTACAAGGGATCATATTACAAAAGAACAGATATGCATTGAAAATGTTGATATACACCAGTTGATATAATTCGTTTGCTATTGGCTTTTAATTTAGCTTTTGGTGCATGCTATGGTGCCTATGTATATTTGCCTAACTTACTAAAATGAGATAAAATTTAATATTTAAATTTAAAAAATATAAAAATAAACAATTTTTTAATATTTAAAACTTACCATAAAAGATAACTTCAGCAATTTCGGCACCAAAGTTACAGGTACCATAGAATTGGCCTTAGCTTTTATCTCAAGTGATATGTTGATATACTTGCTCAAGAAAAACATGGAAAAAGTAGGTCAAATCCTTTTGAATAAAGAGCTGGAATGCATGCTCAATCAGGTTTCTCTAATGATGAGACAACACAGCGGGAGACCCTTCAACTAGTGGAGTGGATTCTGATTTGACGTCTGAAGATGAAGTACTGCTCTGATCACTATTCAGCGTTGGGTATCAAAATATAGATGTTTCAGTACTGAAACGAGAATCTTCTCTTTTTATTTTCTTTTATATTTTTTGAATGAGTCTAAGCTTTTGTGCTATTGGAGTTTGGTTGGATATTTAGTTGCGGCTTATTTTTTTGCTTATGGAAAGAAGCTATGTGTATCACCATGAAATGGAAGGAATGCAAAATATTGCACTGCTATGGGTCAGAGACAAAACGTGACTTACGTTTTATATTTGTTAAATATTTTTTAATTTTGACATAAAATAAACGTAGCTTACGTTTTGGCTTTTTAAATTTTTTTTAGTTGGCTTTTAAAAAAACGCACCTTGTGTTTTTGCACCTGAAAAGGCTGAATTTTTTTTTGAAATCCACAAAACGCAGGTTGCGTTTTGTTAGTGTCAGAAACTTTTTCTTGGAAGTCCAAAAACGCAGCCTGTGTTTTGTGCACATAATAATATTTAAATCCACAAGTTTGCCTATAAATACGAAGTCCGGTTTTGTTTTTCTTCATCTTCACTTCTCCTCTTGGTTTTTCTTTCATAAAGTCCTCAATAGGGTGTTTTTTGGCAGATAACTATGTCAAAAAAATAGAGTTAGTTGAGGCTGAAGTTATGGAAGGTGTTGCAAACTTGCGAGTATATTATAACGGTGAGGTTATAACAAACACACATGAAGGAGTGACCTTTGTTTGTGAATGTCCATTGTCATTTGCCATTCCATGTACCATGAGTTTTGTCGAGTTGCAAAATGGTCTTTGTAATAATATTCAAAGCCACATTTTGAAAAGGGTGAGCAATCTTTTATACAGAAGTCCTGTGCAAGTATTTGGTGGGCAATACAGTTTCAAATAATGCCCATCACTGACGATGCCAGTATGCAGCAGATGTTTTATATTTATCAACAAACCCGATCTCAAGTGTCGATGATAGAGTTGTACGTTGAGTTTGAACAGCAGTCGGGGATGAGTACGGTTGGCGAGGAGGTCAATGTTGATGAGCTCGGGGATATAGATTGGGAAGAAGATAATAATGATAGCGAAGAGGAATTCGAAGCTAACTATGAAGTCGATGACGAAAACGATGACGGAGACTTGGCAAGCAATCCGACAGTGCAAAATAAAGCGAATGTCGTTGTAAGCCAACACCCGTTTGGTGTTCCGTCTTTTATGCGGACTCTAGATCTCGAAGCCATGCATGCCCCGGAATTTTCTGAGTATGCGAATACGGGTATGTTATGATTATTAACTCAAGTTTCCTGTAGTGCTTAAATAATATGCCTTGTCTGAAACTGATGCTGGTGCGCACGTCGTAGGTGAAGGCAACGTTGCGGCGGAAGATGGCGAGTTTAGTGTCGGAATGGAATTTGGTTCGAGAGAGTCAGTGATATCTGCAATCAAAAGCTACACCATCTCTGTGATTACACTGTGTATGAGTCTCAGTCGCAGACATTCTATGCGAAATGCAAGAGGTATGGTGCAGGGTGCGACTGGCTTATCCGAGCTAGCTTGATTCGAAAAAAAGCTTGTTGGGAGATCAGGAGATACAATGGGAAGCACACGTGCACCATGAGCACGATTTCACAAGATCATACCAAGTTGGACTCAGACACAATTGCAGATGCCATTAGGCCGTTGGTGCGGGAGCAGGAGTACAACAAAAACTACCAAAGGCTTAAAGAGCGGGGTGAGGCATATACTCAATGGTGCGATGAGATCGGTGTTGAGAGATGGGTGTTGGCATTCGATGGTGGTCATTGTTGGGGACATATGACAACAAACTTGGTAGAGTGTATAAATTCTGTCCTGAAGGGTGCACGCAACCTTCCTGTGACTGCCCTTGTCCGGTCAACTTTCTATCGGCTGAATGAGTTGTTCACTCGGAAGAGTACTGAGGCTCATGACCGTCTCCACAACGGATTCACGTATTCAGAATTTGCAACGAAGAGAGTTGAAGAAAGCTTCCGACGTGCAGGAAACATTGTGGTCAACCGGTTCGACAAGCGCAACGAGATGTTTGAGGTCCGCGAAATGCAAGATGGTACCATTTACACTGTTAATCTTGCGCAACGACATTGCGACTATGGCGACTTCCAGGTTAAGCGACTTCCATGTCGCCACGGGCTTGCATGTTGCGCCAACCAGCGTCTTGATTGGCAAGTGTACGTGCACGATGTGTACAAGATGTCTCAAATTTGCAAGGTGTATAGAGGCGAGTTTGTTCCGATGGGTGACCCATCTACGTGGGATAGATACGAAGGAGCGAAGGTGATCGCCAACTGGACATTGAGGCGCGCGACAAAGGGAGGACCGAAGTCAACCCGCTACTTGAATGAGATGGATTTGCGGGATATGCGTGGTCCTCGCCGGTGTACGGTTTGTGGACGCGAGGGACATAGCCGCAGCCGGTGTCCTCAGCGTGCAGGTCCAAGCTCCGCTGGAGGACATTAGTGGCTAAGCTTTTGTGTAACTTTATTATCCCCTACGTCACATTTGTATGTGGCTTTTATGTAACCTGGTCCTCTATTTTAAATTAGTTAACACTTATTAAATCAATAAATATTTTAAACTTGTCACGTAACTTTCTATGTTGTTAACTTTCATTCTACGCGGTAAACATTGAATAATAATTAAGCAGGATAATCTGGGACGTCTTTTATGCGAGCACAAAGCTAAATATATAACAACAATAATACTTAACACTACCAAGTCATAATACAATACTGAATAAAACACTGAATACAAAATATGACAATGAAAACAAAACTAAACTCTAGCAGTACAACATAAACTGCAACTGACTACTTCCTCGGCGCCTTCTTCGAATACAACGACAGCGTGTATTTGTCCGAAGGCGCAGTCTGTGTCCGTAAGTTATACGGATGACCCTGAGACACACCGGCATCCAGACCCCCAAAATCTGTCATGCTCGAACTGCCAGTGTCACATATCCAGGAACCAGTTACCCCTGGAGCACTCGCTCCACCAAGGTCATAACAGTGCTGAACGTCATCCCCCAAAACATCCTCTTCCTCCTGAGGGCATTTATTCAAGTCAAACAACTGGGTACGCGGTGGTGCGGAAGGACCGACATGATGTACATGCCCCGTAGAGGTGTCCACGTCGAAGTCACTGGCATGACCTGATGAGGCGCGACGACCAGCAGACTGCACAGTTGGAGTAGGCGCTTCCTGCTCTCGCGTCAGAAATAGATGTGCTGTATCTGTATCTCTCAGAACCTGAGACAGGCTGAGGCTGTCTGTTGGAACCAAGGGACTAAACTGCTCGCCGGGTGGAACTACCAAATACTGCTGGTCAAATGCCGGCATCTGAAACTGCTGCTCGTACACCGGCATCTGAAACTGTGGCTCATATGCCGGCATCTGAAACGGCTGCTCAAATGTCGGCATCTGATGCTGCTGGTCATATGCCGGCATCTGAAACTGCTGGTCATATGCCGGGACCTGAAAGTGGTGATCCTGTGCCGGAACCTATATTACAATTAATTACAATTAATAGTAATTATTCATAATTGATAAACCTAAATAACAATAACAACAACAGTAACAATAATACCTGAGGCGGGACTTGTTGCTGAGGCGGGACTTGCTGTTGAGGGCCAGCTGGTTCTTCCTGTTGCTGCTGTGGCTCATCGGCGCCAACCTCTTCACCTGCAACTCTGTCTGACAGTCGCAGGTGCATCCCATACTGCTCTGTGTACCACTCGTAGTACACTGGGAGAGGATGAAAGTCAATAATCTCTCGCCTAACTGCAATGTGTTATAGCGGTCGGTCCTCCACCTGTCAACCCATCGACTGTAAATCTGTCCCCAGTCATGGTTCTGTGCTTCTCTCAACCCAGTACAATGATCACGACCAAGGTCGAACGCTGGCCCTGGTGGAAGCTATTGCATCCCGAACTGTCGCCTAACTCGGTCTGTTGGGTGCCATTCTATGCACTTGAATGACACTAGCGGCGACTGGGTGGAGCACATAAACAACTGGGCAGCGACGACATCCGGAATCTCGACAGCTATATACGGCCGCCATATAAACTGCATATTAGTTACCAAGAGGCTGATTAGAAAAAATATTCTTCTGAACGAAAAAACATTGGACATTAATGGTTACAACTTACATCGTCAACTCCCATGTCGTCGAGTCCTCGCCTAAAGTGCGCAGTAGGCCGTCGTATATACCTTGTATGTCGGCGCCAATGACTCCACCTAACAAAAAATCGAATAAAACCATTAATTAGAATAACAAATTAATAAAAACGATAATAATAATAACAATAACAATAATAACAACAACAATAATAATAATAACAATAATAATAACCAAAAAAGAATAACAATACGAATAACAATAAAAACCAATACCGTCGCGAAAGTGGAATACCAACATCGCCGAGCTGATCGCGGGGTATAGGTGCCAGGAGCGGCATACGCTTCCACGCCCAAACAAAAAGCAATATCAGGGGGCCATCCATCTCTTTGCATCTGTATTGTGATGCATGACACAACGATCTGTACAGGTGTGCCAGACAGGCTGCCCCCCAACTGTATGATGAAATGCGGTCGAAATCTCGAAGTAGCGGTAGAAACTTCGAGTTCAACGAAGTAGTCGACTTATCCGGAAACACAACTGTTCTGAGCACGCAGAAAATGTGCGCTCGGACGTACCACTCAACAGACTGCTGAGTATCACACCTCTCGGTGTCTCTGCACCGTTGCACCCATGCAATATTAACCTTCCCCGATACGTGATCTTGCGGACCGGGCTCCCGACCAAAACACGCCATGCAGTTCTCCGCCAGAAACTGGTGACTGCTGTCTGATCTACCTGTAACGGCCTCCCCATTAATCGGGAGACCAAGAATATAGCTCACATCTTCCAGCGTCACCGTCACCTCACCGACCAGAAGATGAAATATGTGAGTCTTCGGCCTCCAGCGTTCTACCAAACCACTCAATAGTGCAGAATGACCTCTCATTTCGCCGACTCACAAAACGAGTTGAAACCCAGTCAATGCCAGTGCCGCAGCAGCTACCTCGTTAAAGGTATCTGGCGGATCAAGTTTTATGGGCAACAAATTCCTGATACCCTGCAACAAGAAAATTGATAGCTATTAAAATTCTAAATAATATCAGTTAATAATTTATTCAAATAAAGAGTTAGCAATAATAATTATTAAGTATTATTATTACTATCTTAAAAAAAATAATAAATTATTAAAAATTCATAAATATTGATTACTCATAATAACCAGTATTGTAAACAAATAATAATAAACTAATCATAATAATAACAACAAATCACTAAAAAATAATAATAACTTAATACACTACACAGTATTACCACAAATAATAAACAGTATTCTGTTATTAAATAATATTATTTATTATTACAATATACTACCTAACTATTAAAATTAGTAAAAATAAATTTCCAAACAGTGTTAAAAAAAACCCTTTTACTAAACAGTAGTATTATAAGTTATTCTCACTATCATAACCAGTATTATAAACAAATAATAATATACCGATCATAATAATAATTACTCAAATATAACAATAATAACCATAACAATAACTATTTATTATATTGATTTTTTTAATGACAATAACAATAACAATTAATAATTTTTTTTACTTAAACAAACATTGTTAAAAAAAACCGTTGAGTACAGCATTATTATCATTATCATGAAAAATAACAACAAATCACTAATATATAATAATAACTTAGTACACTAACATAACAAACCAGCATTATAAACAAATAATAATATACCAATCATAATAATAATTACTCAAATATAACAATAATAATCATAACAATAACTATTTATTATATTGATTTTTTTTAATAACAATAACAATAACAATTAATAATTTTTTTTTAATTAAACAAACATCATTTATAAAAACCGTTGAGTACGACATTATTATCATTATCATGAAAAATAACAGCAAATCACTAACAAATAATAATAACTTAGTACACTATCTGATTTATTATTAAAAAATATTATTAAATTATTCTCATTGTCATACCCACTATTATAAACAAATAATAATGTAATATTAATAATAATAATAATATAATAATAACACTACCAAAAAAAATTAAACGGTTATGAGAAATAAATAATAACATAATATTAGTAATAGTAATATTACTAACCACAGTACTAATTACAAACAAAATTTAAATAAATATATATTAAAATAAAAAATTTACTTACCCATTGAGGATGATCCAAATATTCAATAATGTGATCTTCAGATTTAGTAAAATCATGAACCATTTTTTAAATGATGGTCTTCACTCTAACCAGCCCCGTTTTGCTCTTCTTCTTCCTCACTAAACCACTCAGCAAGCCTCCAAGGGTACCCCTCACCATTGCCTCTCTCTCTCAACAAGCCTTTCACTTTACAAAATTTTCTTCCTGCGTTTTACATTGCACTTGCGTTTATAGCCCATGGAACTGATGTCCTGAACACGTGTCGTGCATGCAGCAGGGGAGCCTTCAAAACGTAACCTGCGTTTTTCCTTGACAGCTTCAAAACGTATCTTCCGTTTTGCTTCTCCAATGCGATCAAAAAAGCAGTCTTGGTCTGCATGCAGGGGGCACAGGGACACGTTTCGCTTGTTGGAGCTACTCCCCTTCAAAATGCATACTGCATTTTGCAGCATGCTAATAGCTTTCAGAATTCCTCATGCAGGCAAAACGTTTCCTGCGTTTTGCTTTTCCTGCCACTTGCAGATCCATATTCCAGTATTACACGCCATGCAACAATATACTTGAACATCACCATTTTTTCCCCATTCATTAATTAATTTCTGTTTAGTTGCTTGTAGTATGCAAGTCAAATTTCCTTCAATAACTTCACTACTTTTTACTTGATAATTCTCGTTATTTCACTGGTTATCAAGCAATATTGGTTCATCCCGACAAAAATATGGGTAATGAAAATGCTGCAGAAGCTTTCAAGAAACTTCAGAATGGATACGAGGTAAACTTTTTTTGCTTTTGTGAAAAGCATATGATGACGAGTTAAGGAAAGAAGAGGAGTTAAACCCCAAAATGGTCCCTGAGATTGGCGTTTTGCACTAAAATCGTTCATGAGGTTCTAATTGCACCAATTACGTCCCTGAGATTGAAAAAAATGCACCATATTAATCCCTGATCCATTTTTCATTAACGACGTGATGACATGGCATGATGACGTGGACTGTAAGTGACACGTGTCACTTCATGATTTGGCCACGTGTAATGGTATGATGATATGGTGACTAGTGATATGTGGCATGCTGACGTGGATGGTTGTGCCACGTGTCACAATGTTATTTGGTCACGTATCCTGTTATGCCACGTGTCGCAACAGTATTCGCCCACATGTCATCCATTATGTCATCGTTTTATATGCACCAAATTAGTCCCTCACTTTGCATTAAGTGACTCATTTTAGTCCCTGAAATTGAATGTCGTGCACCAAACTAGTCCCTTCACCAATTTTTTCTCATTTTTTTTAAATTTAAAATTTTAATATCTTGGATACACTAATTTCAATTCTATTTTTTTATATATCGTTTAAATACAAGTATTTTTATAAAAAATTTTAAGATTTTAGCTTTAATTATATAATTTTTTTAATAATTTAACATTGGTAAATTTTGTAATATATAAGTATGTTATTATAAAAAAATAATTATATGATTGATTAGACACATTTTTTTCATAAAAAAAACATGTTTTTAACAAGAAATTAATAATTAAAATAAACATTTTTTTCTTATGAAATACACGTTTTCGTTATGTATAAATGAGCTAGATTGAAGGCACTTCAAGTACCCTCACTACCACATTTGACCTCTGCAGTCTAAATGAAAGAGGTCGAAGATGGTAATGAGGGAAGCTTGAAATGTCTTCACGTCAACTCCAAGACAGTGGCTATTAGAGGTATCTGCAAGAAAAAAAATATTTTATAAAAGTATTGAAAGAGGTCGGAGATGATAGTGAAGGTGCTTGAAAAGCCTTCACGTCAACTCCAAGTCAGCGATTAGAGTATTCGCAAGAGAAAAAATATTTTATAAAAACACCTTTATTTGAAGAACATGTGAAAAAATAAAATTGAAATTAATGCATTCAAAAATATTGAGAATTTTGAATTTATAGAAAAAAATGAGAAAACACTGGTGAAGGGACTAGTTTGGTGCACAACATTCAATTTTAGGGACTAAAATGAGTCACTTAATGCAAAGTGAGGGACTAATTTGGTGCATATACAACGATGACATAATGGATGACACGTGGGCGAATACTGTTGCGACACGTGGCCCAACATGACACGTGGCCAAATAACATTGTGACACGTGGCACAACCATCTACGTCAGCATGCCATGTGTCACTGATCACCACATCATCATACCATTACACGTGGCCAAATTATGAAGTGACACGTGTCACTTACAGTCTACGTCATCATGCCATGTCATCACGTTGTTAATAGAAAATGAGCCAGGGACTAATATGGTGCATTTTTTTCAATCTCAGGGATGTAATTGGTACAATTAGAATCTCAGGGACGATTTTAGTGCAAAACACCAATCTCAGAGACCATTTTGGGGTCTAACTCGAAAGAAGAGCTTTGAGTGTATTTCGCAGATTTCATAATGATTCTCAAAAGGTATGATTTATGCCTTTTGTAGATATTTGAGTAATGAGGAAACTAGAGAGAAATTATATCTTATTCTTAGAGTGAAGTACCAACCCGGCCCCTGTCCATTTTCAAGAATGACAATGCGACCCCTCAAAATAAAATCGATCCAGTTCGGTCCCTGTCCCCGATTTCCATCACACAAGGCAATCCCATGCGTTTTTCTCCGGCGAAACTTGACGGAAAATGCTGAGCTGGTTCATTCGGCGCGTGACATGTCATATGAGGTGGATGACGTGTTCAGTTAGTGCTAAGATGGAGAAGTGGAGATGGACAGGGGTTAATTTGTCCTATCCAGTCACCATATAAACAATGTCGTTTTAGTGGGAAGCAACGTTTCAGTTGCTTTTGAAAAGGTGGGTTTCCATAAATCCCCTACCCCCAGCCTTGACATTTACAAGAAAATCCTAGGTCAAAAACTTCTTCACTTCTTAAAACCATTGTGGATGCTGTGTTGGTGGAGGGAAGCACTGACGTTGTTGCTTACAGTGTTGACGATGTCATAGTTCACGGCGGTTTGGTGGTGCTGTTGACGGAGCTGGACGGAATCGTGTCAGGACGTTGTAGACAGTTTAGGTTAGTGATTTTATATGAAGCATTTGTCCCTTGTGCATTGTGTGGTCCTTCCAAATTGATTCTGCTTCTGACAAGGAACCATTGTTGTATGCAACCATTTGTGGTCCTAGTCATAGAAAAATTCAAATAACCCAGAACTTTGTGCATTTTCGAAAAAATTAAATAATATAGTGGTGGTCATTCTTGTTTAAACATGTTTATTGTTAGGCAGATTTTATTAAAGCTTGAATAAACTGATTGCAGATGTCTAAATATATGGTCATTCCTGTGTTTCACCATGGGGGGAGATTTGTTAGAAACTCTGAAGGTGATTTCTGCTACTTGGATGGTAAAGTGAAGAGATTTCCCCCCTTAGACTTGGATTACGTAAATTTTTTTGACTTGGTTGAATTATTTAAAGAATTGGGTTACCAGGAGTATAAGCAGATGTTCTGCCTTGATATGGGAGAACCGAATATGGAAGCTGGACTCCATGTAATTAAAGAAGATGTAGGAATTAATCAGATGAGGGAGGGTAAATTGAGGTACAGGAAAACTGATGAGCTATACATCTACTTTGAACACGATGTGGACATGCCTGATGTAGTTGAAGAAGATGTGGCTGAGGAGACTGTTGTGTTGGATTAATCATCATCATCATCATCAACTGATGATGGATATAAGACAACAGAGGATGAGCCTTACAAGCCTCCTCCCCCTGGATTTGAGACAAATGACAGTGGTAGTGAAGAAGAATACAATAGGAAGAAAAAGGTTCTAAAAAAAGGAGTTTCAGCAAAGAAAAAGACGAGTAATGAGGTTGTTGGGTATGAAACTGAAGATAAAAATACAGAAGAGGAAAAAAGAACTAAGAAGAAGAATAGTGTGCCTAAAAAAATGGTGTCACCTAAAAAGAATGAGGGTAAGAAGGGTGGTTTAAGTAGTAATACCCCAAGACAATCACCAAAAACTGCTAAGAAGAGAACATCTAAAAAATATTCTGGTGTTAGAAGGAGGCATATCTTAAGAGATGGACTAGGCAAGAAGGGGATGGAGGGCCAAAGTAGAGAAGCTGGACTAAGTATTGGGGTTGGACAAACAGACCAGAGAGATGGGCCTGTAGGTGAGGGTCTTAGTATGGGTGATGGGCCTAGTAACCGAAGCTCAGTCCCAACTGAGGTGGAGATGGATAGTGATTATGAGAAACCATATGAGTATGAGAGTGAGGCCTTCAAGAGCCCAGTTTCTTCTGAGGATGAGGGAAGGACAGCATATGATTCCTTTAGTGAGGATACTGAGTATGGAGAGGTAGTGTTTAAGGTTAGTCAGATGTTCCCTACAATGGAAACATTCAAGAAGGCTTTAAAAGACTACTTTGTATTTGAGGGAAAGGATGTGCTATATATTAAAAATGAAAAGCATAGGTTGAAGGCAGCATGTGCTACTGAGGATTGTCCATGGCTGATTTTCACATCCTGGAATAATGCTAGTAGGTGTTTCCAGGTAAAAATTCTGATAAATGAGCACACCTGTGCCAGAGACTATGGCAGCAACATGACAGATAGGGGCTGGGTGACATCGAAGCTCATTAAGAGACTACTTATCCATCCTGATATGAAACCAAGGTAGGCAATGGATCATATGATTGAGGAGTACAATGTGCAACTTAACCATAGAATGATTGCGAGGGCCTTGAAAGTAGCTAGAGAGGTGGTCATTGGTAATGCACGGGCACAATATAAAAAAGTTAGAGACTACTTGAGTGAGATTCATCGGAGTAATCCCAGGTCCACAGCATTGATAGAGACAATACCACAACCTGAAGCCCTCCCATTGTTTGATAGGTTATACATTAGCTTAGACGCTTCCAAGAAGGGTTTCATTCAGGGTTGTAGGCCGTTAATTGGTCTAGATGGTTGTTTCTTGAAAGGGTATTATGGCGGACAATTGCTGAGTGCAGTGGGCCAAGACGCGAACAACCATCTTTTTTGTCATAGCATACGCTGTTGTCCCTAATGAATGTAAGGACACCTGGAAGTGGTTCCTAACACTGTTGCAAGATGATTTGGGGCTGGTGACGCATCATGGATGGAATTTTATCAGTGATCAGCAGAAGGTAATTCAATTAGTTCGTTTGTTATATTTTATGAAGAAATTCAATTAATTCAAGTGATGTGTATACTGTTTAACTGTTTCTGTGTGACTAACGCTTGCAGGGACTAGAGTTAGCTATCAAGGAAGTAATGCCTAATGCACACCACCGCAATTGTGTACTACATATTTGGAAAAACTTTATCAAGCATTTCAAAGACCAACAAACAAAGTAAATGGTATGGGAAGCAGCAAGATGCACAACATTAAAGGAATTCAATGCATGCATGGAGAAAATGAAGAAAATCAATCATGTCTGGATTTGTACATCATTCATATAACCTTGTGGATTGCATGTCTGGATTGTGCTTCTTGTTAGGCATGCCTTGCTGTCATGCTGTTGCAGCAATCTATAACATTGGTCTAAAGCCAGAGGATCATGTGCATAAATGGCTCACCATGCAATCAATCAGAGCAACATATATGCATTGCATCAAACCAATAAATTCAGAGGAATACTAGACCCCATGTGATGCTCCAAGGATGGAACCACCCAACATCAATAGACCAGCTCATCGCCCCAAGATGAAGAGGAAGGTAGATCCTTTAGAACCTGATATGCACGCCACTAAAGCCAAGAAAACCTTTGAAGTGACGTGCAGCAAGTGTAGACAGCTTGGGCATTACTACAAGACCTGTAAGAATGACCCAAAGGATCCAAACTGGTAAAGGGAAGGGGTTGCAGATTGTACCCTTTGTCTCAAACCAGAACAGAGGCCAGGTAATTAGGGTTTGATTTGGAACACTATATTAGTTGTTAAGGGTTTAAGTGTCTCATTTAAAAATTGTGGGGGGTTTAGGTGTCTCATTTAAATATTGTGAGGGGTTTATGTATCTCACTATTGGTTGTTTATATGATTAGGATGTAGGATCTAATGTCAATCTGAACAGTGATATTGTACAACCTTCCCCACTTGTGGATCCACTGGTAATATCTTTTAACCTGCTCCTTATCCATATTTTTGTTTAGATGACAGATTAGACTCTCCTTACACTAATACTACTGTGATAGACAAAGGCGAAGAAGAACAAGAAGAAACTTCCAAAGACAATGCATAAGAAGGGTAATTCTAACCAACAGGAACAGGGAGATGAAATTCTCATTTAACAAAATGCACCCCAGCCAGATGAGGTATAGTCATTGGTCAATGTTGTTTTAAGCTATTTGTTTATTATATACTCATTAAATTTTTGTTACAGGTTGCAAGAGAGGCTATGAACCTGAATCAACCACCCCCACAACCCTGCTCCACCCCCAACCTCAATTATGCCCAAAGAAGAAAGCACTCTGTTGTTAGGCCCCCAACTGCTCCTATCTCAGCTCCACCTTCATTTGGACAACCTACTCCACCATCAGTTCAAACAACATCAGGTCTTAGACCATGTGTTCCAACCGGTCAGGCTGTGAACCCGAGGACAACAACTACTATGTTCCCTTTCAACAAAGTGCTCCTTCTGCTGAGACCATGGTTGCAGCAAGTTCCAAGACTACAACAAGACTTATCAAGTTCATTCCTACCCCTGGGTTTATATCTCTGAGGAAGACTTGATATCTGATATGTTGTTGTTGACATAGATGATAAGAATGACTCCTTTTGTTATTAGTTTAAGTGTCAGTGTTTACAATCTAGAAAATATTTTGGAAGCTTTTAAGTGTTTTGTGTACATGTTTTATATAAAGCATCTTTTGGGTTTGTTGATCCAACATTTTTCAGTAAGAAATCTGTATGACTACATGCTGCCAGAATTCATCAAAGTAGTAACAAACTCTTTTTCTTGGATCAAATCATAATCTCATCTGAAACAACATATATACTTCTAAAGTAATACAACTTACAATGTAAAAAATATACACTTCAAAAAAACAAGACACACTTTGAACCTAGTATCACATAAGGTTCCTGCTACTCATATGCCTTACAAAAATTTAGAGATCACAATTCCAAATACAAAAGCAATAACCAAAGCTTTAACACTAACACCGCTAGAACCACTATTGGCATTACAATTTTTAGCTTCCAATTCTAATCCACTAACTCTAGCATCTAGTTCCCTCAGTTTTCTAGCATCAACACCAGCAGCATCAGGAATCTGACTTTGATCTCGCGTCCAACCCTTTATATCAGGAGAGTTTCTGGGAAACTCTTCAAACGATTCAACATAATCATTCAACCATGCAAAAAATTTACAATGCGATTTTGTGCTCTGTAGAATATACCCACAACTCAAATACTAGATCACATCGAGTTAAAATCAACTAAACTTAAATTAAATTTCAGATTACCTTGAAGTGTGGACATCCCAAAAATAACCGGTTAGGGTTTAGTTCTGTTGAAGAGAGAAACAAAATAGCATGCGCCCCACACCGGCATCGTGGAGCAATGAACTTCTTCTTCTTCTTCGGTGCAGCAACACTTCTTGCAGATACACTTAGAGGACTTCTACCTTCATCTTTAAAAACTTCTCTTCCACTCCCATCAATGGAACTCGACGGTGGTTTGTTGCTACTGCTCATGGCTCTGTTAGGGTTTTCTTTTAAATGTGAAGGTTGGAGGAAGAAACCCACCTTTTCAAAAGCAACTGAAACGTTGCTTCCCACTAAAACGACATCGTTTATATGGTGACTGGATATGACAAATTAGCCCCTGTCCATCTCAACTTCTCCATCTCAGCACTGACTGAACATGTCATCCACCTCATATGACATGTCACACACTAAAATAGCCAGCTCAGCATTTTTCGTCAAGTATCGCCGGAGAAAAACGCATGGGGACCGCCTTGTGTGACAGAAATCGGGGACAGGGACCAAACTGGATCAATTTTATTTTGAGGGGTCGCGTTGTCATTCTTGGAAATGGACAGGGATCGGATTAGTGCTTCACTCTTATTCTTATAACTCTTAAGACATCATGGTCAGGATCAAAGTTCACGAGTATTGGGGGGAATAAGAACCACAACTATTTTGTTTATATTTTATTGCCCCCATCTAACAGCCAATTGTTATAAATCTTGTTTCTATTGTTATGGCTTACAGATAAAACAAAATATGCAGTATGTGCGTGCACATGCACACGCTCACTCTGATGTTGCAGGCCATTTATTGAACCTAATAGACAATAGTCTTTTATTATTCTCTTGTCTAACATTAGCTGTGGTTTCAACTGATGTTCCAGAATGGTAGGCACAGATTTTTTGCTTCAGAATTGGCACGATCAGATGCAAATGGTGAGGACCCATTTGGTGATTCGAGGCGGATAGCTTGCAAAAGATATGGTGGCTTTCATGTTTGGATACACACCAAGAAACAAAAGTCTCGAGCTAGATGGTGCCAGGTGTTTCCTCTATCTTTTCTTTAATCTTTAAACCATACATAGAATAAATAATTGGCAGTCTTTACATCTTTGCAAGAGATTGCCAACATTCTGTCGGGTGATGGATGGGTGGAACAATCTTCCCAACCATTGCAGAAGGTATAGATTCATTTACCTGACTGTGGAGATACCTTATAACTTGTATTTGAATTCCACATTTTATGAGCATTACTTACCATAAGAAACATTATTTTTCTTAACAATTTGAATTGTTTTATCTTTAGGTTGATACCCTTGCTGCATATGTATGTGCTGATAGCAGGATATATAATCAAGTTCCTTTTTTTAGGACTTGCTTGTAGAAAAAATTTATTCACAGAAGATACCAATGGTGGTTTCAAAAGAAAAAGCCTCTGATCGTGCAAATATTGCAGCACTGAACTGTTCGGATATGTGGCGACGGGGGTGATGGAGGCTGCTGTTGGATCCGTAGAACTGCATCCACCGCAGAACGACGGCGCAGACGTTCCTTCGCCGGCAGGTGTTGCAAATGAAGCATGGTTTGTTCTCTATGTCACACACTTTTTTTATTATTTGATTTATTTTTTTACATTGTTTTTTTTTAATTATTGAAATGCAGCGTCTTATATTAACGAAATTTATACCAGTGTTAATAGATCAATGGTGAGGAATCAGCGCCAGAGATGGTGATGCAAAGCGCCACAGTGGCGCACACGAAGTATGTAGCAGTGACGGCCCAACCCCCACTATTCTAAATCAAACAGGTTTGCCCAGGAAAGGCTAACTCGTGCAGTGGCTCACTCCACCTCAAATGACTTCAAGCTTAAATACGGTGAGATTGGTTAAGTTTCTCTGCTCAATGTTTTCCACTAATCTTTTTATGTTTCTGGTGTGTAGGTATGGCCAGTTAAAGATTGTCATCTTGGTTTAATAAATTATTTTTATTCTAAATTTTAGTTGTGTTTTTTGGAGCAAAAACATTTCAGTGGCTGGTGATGTAGAGAACTGTCTTTCTTAGTTACTATAGTTTTTCTGTGTTTGTATATCTGGTTTTTATTTTCTGTTTTATTTTTATTAGAGAACTATCTTTTTATTTTCTATTTTTATTCATTATGCTATGTTTGGGTCTTGGTGATGACTAATGCAGACACAGTTGGTTTAGGATGTTCTCCGGTGCAGATATAGTTGGTTTATGATGTTCTCTAGCTGTTGTTGCAAAAAAAAAATAGCCCCTTGGATTTTTTTGTCGAAAAAAGAGAAGAGAAGGAAAAATGCTTAGTACACAGATGGAGGCACTTGGTTTAGGCAGTGACTTGACAACTTTTTATGATTGCTCGGTTGAGGTTACGTTAATCTTCGGTAAGTATAGATGATTTGTGTGTGAACTATTTTGGTAAGAACAATGCCTTGAGATAAATACTAATTCTTTGTGTTTTTATGTGTTTGAATTAAGAAACAACAGGTTGAAAAGCAATCTTTTTTATTGGAATTGTCATGATTCTTTTAAAAGAAGAGGTTAGTTTAGTAATTTGATCTCTGCTGGTTTCCAAGTTTGGTAGTTTTGATGGAATTATTGATGCTCTTAATGCTTCGTTGCAAAGGCTTGGGATTTAGAATTTTTTGGATAGAAATGTAATTTAGAATTGCATATCAATTCTCTATAGGTTTCTTATATCAGACTATTCTTTTATTTGTATTTACTTGATATAAAAATACAAATCTTTCTTAAAAAAGTTTCAGTATATATTTTTCTCTATCATACAATTTCATTGAACTTTGATTTTCACAATGATTAATTTCTGGCTTTACACTAACTTCAATATTGGCCTAGATGGTAAAAGGGTGATATTTGTTCCTGGATGCGGCAAATTTGATAACGGTTTAAAAGCTTGCGACGTTGATGTTAACAAACTCACAACATTGATGCTAGGCAAATACTCTTTGAAAAATTGAAACTCTTCAACAATGCATATGATTCTTGGCAAAAATAAAGCTGATTTTTTATACATGTTCTTAAACTGAGTGAAATTCTGAATGCTTATATGAAGACAAATGGCAAGCTAATGTTAACAATGTTAAGGACGTAAATTTAGGTAAACTTAAATAGTAAAACACAACTCAAATTCAATTTAGTCAGTAAACATGTAAACTTTAGAATTTGACAGGTGACAGGTGACAGGTGCTGCATGCAACAAACCAGTTCATTACGACGTCGTTGTTCATTGGGGATTTGGATCCTGAGGTCGACGAAAGGCACCTCCACAGTTTGTTCAACCAGATCCGACAAGTGGTTTCGGTTCAACCAGAAATGAGGTACTTAAAATTATTCATATTTTTAATTTATTTCTTCCTTATGCTGAGAAAAATAGGCGACTGCCCATTTTGTTTTTGTTTTTGTTTTGATTTCCTGGAAGTTTTGTTTGTGTTGAAAAAGTTTGCAACTTATGTGATTGTGATTTAGAGTTTAAGTGTATAATGATATTAATAAAAATGAGAATTTTGATTTGGTTGTGAAGGAACTATGTGACTGGGTTTCACAAGCTCAAGAAGAAGAGGAGAACGATGACACAAAAGCAGTTCTAAGAAGGAAACATATGGGACTACGCGTTTGATTACTAACCTTTACACTTTTATATATATTTTTTTTTTGCAATGATGAAACAGTTGTTTTCACTAACTGAAATTTGGTTACTCTGAATGGATTCAATTTGATACATCAGCTGTTCAAATACTTCCCTAACAAAAATGAAAAAGAAATTTGTTTCAAACCCGTTTAGTTTGCTTATTGAGAGTCCATTCTTGAGAATGTTTGCATTGTAATTTTGGTATGTTTGAAACAAAATATCAAAGAGCATCCTGAGTTTTGCTTTCTTTTGATTCTAATGCATTTCCTTTTTTAAAAAATGCCAATTGCAGTTAAAAAATGATGCAAAAGAGGAGCTCAAAATTGGATTTTAATGTTTTTGACAAAGGTCAAAATGGTTTTATATCAGCCTGTAAGGTATATACTATTATTGTAATTTTCTATTTTTCTTATATTTTTAATATAAAATAAATAATTTTCTATCAGCTGACGGTGACTGTTGATGCAGCTGCAAGTAGAGATGACAATATGTACTCTATCCGCGGGTATCCAATCCGACTGCACCCGGTCGGATAGGGTTACCAATACGATCCGCAGCTGGTAGGATAGGGTGCGAGTATGGTTCTCGTGCAGGTAGGGTAGGGTGTGGGTTGAGCCTTAACCCTACCCGACCAACTCGCACTCTATATATGTATATGTTATATACTTATATAAAAATATGTTTTAAGTGGATGTTGAACCAAAGACTCTTACTAAATGCAAAAAATCCTAGGCCATTAAAAAAATCAGTTCTATTTTGAATTATCATCAAGTTATATAATAATAATATATATTTTCTGTAACTCGCGGGTAGGGTCGGGTACTCGCAGGTTAAGAGCGGGTAGGGTTAGGATTGAGTTTATATAAAAATCTCAACCCGTGGATAGGGTTAAGGTTGAATCCAAACCCTACTGTACCCATCCCATTGCCACCCCTAGCTGCAAGGAGAAAGAACAGTGGCACGGTGAGTGGTGTTATTGCTGTCAGTGAAGAAGGTACAGTTGGCAACAAGTTGAAACACTGGTCAAAAGAATGGAGAGCTCTGAGATCCTGTCATCGGCGGTGTGGGTAATTTTTCTTTTTTAAAAGTAGAAATTTATTTTTATTTTTCTTTCTTTTAAAAAAAGATTCCAGAGAATGCCATTAGGGTTCGAAATTTAAGCAGAGAGAAATCTATAACTATAACAATTTGACAATTGTACAGATTTCTTTTCACTCATTTTGTAAAATAAATAATTTTTTTCCTTTTTTAAACTTCAGAATGAAAAATTGATTATGTGAGGGTGCTCAATCAAGTCCTTCCAAATGATTTTTGCAGCTTATGAGTGCTCTTCCAATACACTATTTGTTCTTTTTTTTTCTTTATCTGACCTTGCATATCTGAGTTTGATGTGATGATTTTGGGTATTGTCAAGGTATTTTTTTTTTACTTTTCATGTGAGTTGTTCTTCTTTCAGAGACTAATTTTTTCTTTTGCAACCAATATACATATATTGGCTTTGATTGCTTCAATAGTACAATTATACTTAATTCTAGGCATTGATTCACATCTTGACTGTGATAATTTGAGATTCCAGCATTAGAAGTGTTCGAAATGCATGAATTAGAGTATGTATTATAAGACATCTATTCTTATACCGTTGTACAGTGTTATAATTTATTTGTCCTTAGAAATTTATTTTATTTTTGTGTAATATGTTTGGGATATTAGTGTACTTATTTCCATGGATAACTTTTTATGACTTGGGAGTTGAAATTGTCATTCTAAGAAATAGTTGCCAATATTAAATCTAGCTGTAAGTTATAGCTTGCTGAAAAATTATTAAAAAATTAAATTCAATTTTAGAATATATTTCTTAAAATTTACAATTGAGGGATTAATTTCATGTTCCTTTAAAAATTGAAATAAAAATTTTGGTAATAAATTTTATGTAAAGAATTCATCCAATTAATATTCATTACCAAGATTTAAAGGGATACTTGACTTTATTATTAGTTTTTTACTTTTACCAAGATAGATATTTATATTTGTGATTCCTTAGTGTGTGATTTTAAAAATTATGAAGTGCAGAGCATGGAGGAGAACAGCAGCTTAAAGGTCATTTGTTTTACGGCAAATGATTTTAGTGTGGATTACTTTTTGTAGGTAAGTTTAAGTTTTGCCAGTTCTATGTATTTTTTAAAGGTTGGCTTTTAAGATTTGTTTTTTGGTTTCGCTCATTTTGGTTTTTTTTTTGCTTTGTTTTGTTCCAATATTAAAAAATTAGTTCGTGTGAATGGAATGTTCACTGTTTTTTATTCATATTTTCTAAAAGGATTTAGTATGTTATTTTTCACCATTCAGAAATTAGGTTGAATAACTTCTGTATGTTGGAAATTAATAGTTATGCATGTATCATATGTAGATTAGATGAAATGTTGTTGTATTTCTTTTTTGTTTTACATTTTGTTTATGTATTTTTGGCATGTGAAACATGTATTGTGGAAGCATTTTTATGAGGTGATACTTTGTTTGATATCGATTTTTATTGATTTAAAGTTGATTAAGTTAAGTTATTATAGTGTATTAGGCATTGAAAATTGATCTGTAAATTTATTAATATTTAATGTTTATGACCAATTTAAGTCTAACAAAATAATCTCATTTCATATTATAAGTATTAGAACTAATAACATTGTCATAAATAATTGGGTATTAGGTAAAAAAGATATTATATTTTTGCTCCATTTACGTTTAATTTTGAGATTGGGTTATTATCTTTTATTGGATTTATTGAACTTAATTTTAACACTTTTAAACAGTTAGCTTGGATGTATGTGTATGTTTTAGCTATCCGTAAACCTTTTGAACTTGATTTTCACATGGCCTGTAGTTTTATAGTATTTTGTTAAATGAAAAGATTCTATTAACTGTATTATATTATTGGTTGTTATTTAATTTTATTATTTTTGACTATATGCGCCGAATTGATTATGCTGCACAAATGTATAACTTATATAATTTTTAGACAATTAAATACTATGATCTTCATAATTAATTTTTGTCCATTTCTATGCTGAGTTATTTTTTATTACTTGATAATTGATTTTTGTTCTTTTTTAGATCTACATTTTAATTTGTGTCATTTCTTCTTGGTATATTGATCTTTTGTAACAAAAATGATTTTATTGGAATGGTAGCTTATTTAAAATTGCTGTGAATATTTTTTAGATTTTTTTAGGATTTTTTTATTGTTGCTTTATCTTTTTAATAGGCAAAAAATTAACATATTCACATGGATGGTTGAAATAATTTTGGATAGAAAAATTATAAAGGCAAGTTGTTGTTTTACCAAATGTGATGTTGTTGTATAACTAATGACACATGTTTATTTATTGAAATTCACTCAAATTTATATGTGTATATACAAGAATAAGTAGGTAATTAACATCTTTCTTATTCTTCATATAAAATTTTACTACCACTTATTCTTTTATTTAGATCTGTTAATATTTTTTTTAATTCTTATTCTTTACAAATTATTCTTTACAAATTTTTTACAAAATGGTAAATTATGCAATTTACAAGAAGTTTATTTTTTGTACACTCATGATAGAATGTGTAGGCTTTATAAGATACATAACCTATTTTGATTTGTCACTATTCGATCCTTTCAAGTTCTATTATCTGTTTTAGCTATCTATTACCATACTATTTTTATAAATGTAGTTGCTATCTTTCTTCAAAGTTTCACCGCTCATTCTTAAATGGAAAGCATATTCAAATCATAGGATAAACAATTATTTTTGTGATATTATTTTCAGTTACATTGGATCTGAACAACTTCTGATAAAATATTAAGAGCTAAGTAACAATAGAGAATTTAAAAATATGAATATTACTGAGTTTCTAGTTACTGAAGTAGGTCTCATACATTGTTATTGTGTTTTCTTTCCTTTTTTAGTTTTTCATTTCAAATAGGAGAATTCAAAGCATTATTCTATTAGAATGTGTAACATCTCTTAGGATTCCTCTTTTCTCAATACTTTTATGTTCAAACATCTTATGTGAAACTAAATAAACCCTCTTTAAATTAAAAAATAATATTTGTGGCACTTAAATTGGTATTTCATTTTAATATCAAATAGTTGAATTAAATAAATATCAATTTCAATGTGCAATTGAGAAAGACTATATAATGGAGTGAACTGATGAATTTATAAAACAGCAAACCAAAAAATTTGTTTTGTTGCATTGTGTTTTGACAAGGTATTAGTTTTTAAAAGGTAATATCTCAATTTTATCGTTTTCTAACACAGATGAATTGTTTTATATTATGAAGTAGAATAATTGAAAAGAAATGTCTATATCACATAAGAATTTGTCTTTTTTATGTTATGTTATTTTATCAATTACTCTAATAAAAAAGTGCATATCTCAATTGCTATTCTTTATCATCTTTCTAATAAAATTGATATTCCTACTAAGTTTTTCTTTGTCTATGCCTTTAGGCTCTAGCTGAGTAATTTTACTTCTTTATAATGTTTTAAAATAATTAACATGAATCACACTCATAGATCATCAATTTAATTAATATAATAACTTCAAATTTTATTAAAGATCACTTAACATCAAATAAATAGCGTGAATATACTCCTATTTTATATACATATTTTTTTAAGATAGTACAAATGGTAAGTGTTTCTCATATCGTATTAATTAAAGAATAAAATTTTAAGATTTTATTTTTAAAAATAAAAATTATTTTAGGTTGGTAAAATAAATAAATAATTAAAATTCATTTAACTCACAAAATACTTACCAAATAATAGTAATAAAAAATATTAACTATCAAAAAGGCAGAAATTCAAAAAGCATGTAAAGATTAGATCGTATCAAAATTATTTGTTTTTTCCTACTTCACTATTTTTTTTATAGTTAATGTTTTTAATAATAATAATAATAATAATAATAATAATAATAATAATAATAATAATAATAATAATAATAATAATAATCTTTTTTATAGAATAGAAAAATATCTCATATTTAAATTTTTTTTGTAATTTTCATATTTGTGTTGGCGATGATGGTAGTATATATTATTATTATTTTTGTAGGA
Source organism: Arachis stenosperma (assembly GCF_014773155.1). NCBI lineage: Eukaryota > Viridiplantae > Streptophyta > Magnoliopsida > Fabales > Fabaceae > Arachis > Arachis stenosperma. Next base: position 74,982,139 of record NC_080383.1, read on the forward strand.
AGTATTTTTATCTTTTTATTTTTAGATATGTAAAAATATCTATTGTATAATTAAACAAATAAATAAAATTTATTGTCTTAACTGCTATAAATAATAAATTAAATTTATTTTTTATTTTATTCAAAATTTAGGTGGTGAAAGATATATTATAATAAAAGGTAAGATATATTATGAATTTATTAGTAATGAATATTTAAAAGAAACAATTTAACTGATTAATTTTTGTTATTCTCGATATATGTATATCTTTATAATAAATACTATTTTGATACCAGTATTTTCTTAATAATTATACACAGATTTTTTTTTGTTTTGTTAATTAAAAATAATTTAAATGTCACTAATTAATAATAAATATATTATTATACAGGTATAAAAAATATTTAGTGTATAAATAGTATTTTTTATATATTTATATTTTAATTAATATAATTATGTTTCTTTCTTCATTAAAATAGGAATTTCTTTAAAATGATACACAATTTATTATATTTGTTATTTGTGTGATTAAAATATAAACTATTTTGATTGAAATTTTAATTTTTTTTGGATAATATAATAGAAATTGGATAACCATATTTATTTAAACACACAAATATAATAATTTTTATATTTAAGTGAAATTTATTAGAATAAACTAAAAAATAACAAAATTATTTTAACTTTTATAAGCATAGAATAAAATACTCTTCTACACTAAATAATAGAATTTTACATATAAAAATTTTTAAATTAAAAATAATAACTATTAATATTAATAAATAAATATTAATAAATTTTTATAATAAAATAATATTCGTCCTGGGTATATAGCGCGAGTTTTATACTAGTCGAGATTAAAGATCCAGCAAATATTTTTCCGTAAGTTTTTAGTTTTTACGCTTTAATTGTAGGGCATGAGATGTCCAACAAATATTTTTACGTAAGTTTTTAAATTTTTATTTTATTATTTAAAAAATAAAAAATAGGTAACTAATATATTCGATAAAATACTTTTTTAATTTTAATATGAGGCTAAGTTTGGTGTATTCTATGGTTATTGGGGTCTGGCGTGTATTACATGGGTGTGGGGGCTGCGTAGGTGAAATCGGACGGTCCGATTTAGGAGGCATATAATCGGACGATTCGATTACTGGCGTAGAGGATAAACAAATCGGACCGTCCGATTTGCGTACCACAGCCACACGTCGCGCATGCATCAACCAGCCAGTGAACCCTCATGACATTCGAGTAATACCCCAGTCATCCATCCAAGTGCCCCACTTTGTTCAACACTCACTTTCCACCCTTCCATCTCTTTCAAACCCCATTCCCTTTCTTCCATTGAAGCTCCAGCAGAAGCAAAAAAAATCCAATGAGGAGAGACCAAAATAAATAATGCCAAGGAAACGAAGAACAAAAGATGTTAATCGTCCAAAGTTACACATTGTTGATTATCTTGATCATCTTAATTATGTAAGTTTATTTTACTAAATTATTTTTTTAAATTTAAATAGTAATAATTAGGTTAAGTTAAATATTTTATTCGAATATTTAGTTAGTCTATACTGTTAGTTAATTCAAGTGTTATAGTTGTGTAAGTATAATTAGTGAACTAAGTATCATAGATTATTTTTTCTGAGATATATTATTATTATTATTATTATTATTATTATTATTATTATTATTATTATTATTATTATTATTAGTTTTCTGGTGGCCGTTAATTTAGGTTTAGGTTACTAATTTAATCTAGTTTAGGTAGTTAATTACGTTAGGAACAATGTGGTTAGTTAATAGAATATATCATGTATGGTTGTTAATTTTTTTATATGTGCCAGTACAGTAATAATAATAATAACAATAATAATAATAATAATAATAATAATAATAATAAAAAAGATGAGGAATCAGTTATATTAATATAAATTAGGTATTATTAATAATTATTATTATAAACCAAATAGGATTTAGTTTAGATGTTAGAATATATATTTTTATTGTCGTCGACTAATAATAATAATTAGATTTAATTTTAAATTTATTTGAGTTTAACATTCTATTTATACTAAACCAATGGAAATTGTTATTAAGAAATAAATAGGATTTAGATATTAAAAAAGATAGTTTTGATAGAAATAATAATAATAAATAGATGTATATTTTACATTTATTTAAGGTTCATTAGTTATGTTATGTTGCTTATGTGATAATGAGAAGGGTAGAATGTTAAATATTGTATGTTAATTAAGTATGGTTATGGTTGATTAATGTGATATATGGTAATATTTTGTAGGGTTTACATATGTTAATATGTGATCATTATTTGTCACCGAATTCATATAATCCAATTGTGGAGGGGCATTTGTGGGAGACATGATTTTATCACGTTTTTTAGATCGGAGTTGTCCAATGTCAGTCGGCATTGATTAATACTTCCTGTTGTTATTTTAGGTCATGTATTATTTTAATTTGCATGTACTATGTTCATTGGAGTTTATGTGATGAACTATTTTATTTGACATGTACTATGTTAAGTAGAGTTTATGTAACTAAATATGCTTTGATTTCGTATAACATGTTTATATAATGGGTTCAGATATTCATGCAACAAGATCATAAATTCATATAACAAGTTCATAGAATAAGTTCACACAACAAGTTCATAAATGTCAGACATACATATAACAAGGACATATAATAGGTTCAAATAGTCATGTAACATCATCATAAATTAATATAACAAGTTTTATGTGGCTCGAGTACACGTGTGACTACCATTGTCCTCCTTATCTTCCAGCAGTACTTTTTGCACATTTTACTCACCTTGATCAGCCAGTCACAACCAGTACTATACTGTGTACATATAGCATAGAATGTTGTTGGCTCCGACTCGTACACCCGATAATCTACGCCTCGACGGATTGTGTAATCTTTTATTGCCTTAATCACTGCCCTCCCTAGAACTGAATTCCATCCCCACGATGAATTCACCATCTGCTACAGCAGGAAGCTCTGCTACATTCACACCACAAATGATGTATTCTGATTAATAATTATAAATTACACATATAAATATAAATCAGTAATTAAATACAGAAAAAATAAAAAATCAACCAAAAAACTAAACGCTAATTACCATAGTTAGCAGCACTGAACCGGTTATCAACCAGGTCATACGACCGGGTCACTAGTTTACCCGGTTGACCTGGTTATAATTAAATCAAATTATAGAATTATAAAAATAAAAATAAAATTAAAATGAAAAAAAAGATAACACAATCAATATCAATATATCAACATATTTATATCCTATGGGCTGTTACTTGTTTTTAATTCGTGTCCATGTGCGGTCTAACCGACCAACTGAACCGGTCAGATGGTCGGTTCACCTGGTCCGGTCGAATCGGTCTGGTCCAGTCGATCCGGTCTAGTCCGGTCCGATCTGGTCGAACCGATTTGCTCCAGTCTAACCGGTCTAGCCCCGACCAGACCATTCGATCCGGTTCAGTCCAACCCTGTCGAACGAGCCGATCCATTCCGATTTTGCCAACTACGCTAGTTACCAGATAAAAAAATCTTGCACAATCAACTACCATTTCTACTGATCACATGTTGGTCATGCTAGTTAATCAATCTATCATATTAATCTATCATACATTGTATCAAAACTACATACCTGTATTCATATACTCAAGAAATTTCGGTGTATGCATGGCCTCCAAATCCAACTAGCGCATGAAAGTAGGCTTCACAAACGGATGCTGGTTTACTAGTGCATTTGCCACATCCGCCACATCTGCCTGCATAGTGCTGTCGGCCTGATCTTCGTCTCCACCCAGATCAAGGCATTCATAATTACTTTCGAACTCATACTCACTATCACTGTTATAATTTTCTATCTCAATATTCCGGTCTGCTTCCAACTGCTCGAACTCAATATACAGCTCGATGAACGACATCCGTGAGCGGGTTTCCATGTACACTGAAAACATATCCTGCATGCTCGCTTCATCGGTTACATATTTGGTTTGAAACTGAACGAACACACCAAATACAGATACTGGGTTCCTGTATAAAATGCACGATATTCTCCTACGTATCCGAGAATCCATCTTCTCACAAATTACACCTTTTAATTCTTCAAACGACAACGTGAATGGAATAACAACATCCAATGGATTTTCACACACAAATTTTACACCTTCAGCTGTTTGTAATAAAATCTGCCCATGATAATAAACCTTTAACAATACTCTATCATTCATTATGATATACTCACACACGAAACACTCTCAAACCTGGAAAAATAGGATCTTCAAACAATGAAGATGAGAGCTGGTTCTGAAACAATGAAGAAGAAGAAGAAAGAATTAAAGGGGTTTCAGAGGAGAGATTTCAGAGACTAACAAGAAATGGAGACTTCGGGTAATGTTGAGGTATATATAAAACCAGAAATCGAACGGTCCGACCGCATCTCAACAGTGAAGTTTTATTACGCATTGAAATCGGACCGTCCGATTTTGATCACATTCGAATTTAAAATTTTTAGCATGTAGCAAATCGGACCATCTGATTTTAGTGAACCATTCATAAATATTTCAGCCTCATGTAATCGGACGGTCCGATTACTATGTTCAAATTCTTCCATTACCCACAAATCAGACCGTCCGATTTGTGCACTCCTTTCTCCCCCAAAAAAATCGGATGGTCCGATTTCCAGCCCCTATTCAGCTAACTAACGCTGTTATATTACTGTATTAACCCCTCAAACCTTCTTAACGTTGAGTTATGCACATCAACATTATCATATTAAAATTATTAAAAAATAAAACATAGCTGTTTGTTTACAAGCTTGAACAACTACAACTACAACTGCAACTGCAGCTTCTTGTTCCTCTTATGTTGACGAACACCAACCACCATTTCTTCATCTCCGCAAATGGGTACCCTTCCTTTTCTTCCTCTTTCCTACCATTTTCAATTCTAACCAAGCCCAGAAGAAAATCAGCATCACTGGTTGTGAGTGCCCACAAGAAAGACAATAAAGATGACAGCCATAGCTTTGTTTCCAACCCCAACGAGTCCACTGGCTTCTTCCCAGAAGCAGTACTCCTTAAAAAAGTGAGCTTTTTTACGCACACCAACTGTTTGTTTAATTGTTTTTTTTCTTTCTCGTTTTTCTGTGGGTTTTCTTGCGTTGAGAACAAGATACCCTTTTGGATATTCGTTCACCTTAAGCTTCTAGCGGTATAAATTGCTTTGTTTCTATTAGTACTGTGCACTTCTAGTGATTGAAAGTCATTTCTTTCTATTGTAAAAGCAAAATTCTTATCTGTTTTCTGTTTTGTTCAAAAGGAAGAATTTCAATCATGATAGAAGGTAAGGAAATGGATTACTTTTCCTACTCTCTTTTATAGGAAGAATTGCTAGAGAGTAAGAAAATTTGCCAACTTTAGAACTTGCTAGATTGTATGATATGATTATTGAGGATTGACTCTTGGATGAATCATTAATTATACAGTTATATATATACTATTTAGTTTCTTCCAACTATGACCTTGATTTTGGTGAAGAATTTGGGGAGTATTGTTTAGGTGTGTAGCATGACATAGTTTTTGGGGAGGCTCGGAAGGAATATGTTGCATCCTTTCCATGTTTTGTATATATTATTCAGTTTAGTTGTTACTTGTTTATAATCTGTATACGGAGATTCGAGAAGGATTATGTTGCATCATTTCCATGTTTTGTTTATATTATTCTGTTAGTTTTTTAGAGTTGGTATTTGTTCTTTGTGAGATGGAATTTCTCATTGGCATGGATGTTGTGTTTTTATCTATTTTCAGAAATCAATCCAGGAAGATGGCAAGGTTCTGCCGGAGTTCGAAGATGCTGAAGAAAGTGAGTGGTTGTGTTTCTGCTATTCATTCAGTTCTGTTCTGTCTTATGGATTACTGTTCCCAGATTATTCGCTTTTCCTTTTTTTATTTTTTATTTTTTTTTCCAGGAACACTTTTTGAAGCACTTATGCTTGAGCTGGATAGTGATACGAGTGTTGATCAAAGTATGTTGATTTGTTTACCTTTCTATTAGGCAGAATTATAAGTCCTTTTTAGTTAAAGACAAAGAAAATGGAATTTCTTTTGGTTGATCAATTTCCTTTTCTCTAAAGATAGTCAAAATTTCATATGTATTTGTATCTATCGATGTAATTGAACACAGCTGGTTGCTAAATTATCTGTTTTACACGAGTAAGTGGGAAAATGAAAGAGCTTGTTGCCAATGTTTGTCTAGTTCTCATGGAGAAAGTAAAATGTTCTACCTTACAATGTCTTGCTTCTTTGTCTGTGCAGTGCGCCATTATGAGATTGTTTACTTGATTCATGAAAAGCACGAGGAACAAGTTGCAGCTGTCAACGAGAAAATTCAAGGTAATATTTTCCTTTACATGTGTGTATATTTTTAGCCATTCATGTTCCCTGAATGCCTGTAGAATTACTTCAATAGTTTTCTGTTTGAGTGTAACTGATCCGTCTAATTAACTCTATAGATATTGTTTTTAACCGTACTTTGCTGAAACCCAAGTTACTTAACAAATCATAATCCTCGGTAGACATGCTAGGTTTTGATTTCTTTGTTCGTATTCATTCAGTAGGAAGACACTGTTATGAGAAGGAAAAAGAAAGAAAAAAGAAACCACTAAATATACTTTATCCTCTTTAGGGGAATATTGGGAGTTCTATATGCTCCAAGGAACTGAGGGTAGTAAAACGTAATCTGTGTGAATTCATAAACAAGTAAATTGTTAATTGGATTCTTCCAAAGATGCTAGATGTAACAGTGGTTCTTGTAAGAATTCGGAAAAGTTTTCTGCTATATTTAGCTGAGTTTAAAGTTTATGGGTTAAGATTTGCTAACAGTGATTAGCAAAAGTATATTTTCTTCGGAGACTACCATCCAATAGAAATAATAGGACTTATTGCATGTTATGATGGATTGTAATATAGAAATGGAGTTATGGAACATGTCAGCAATTGAAATTGGAAATTGTTTTATTAAGGATTCTTTTCTTTTCCTTTTTTCTTTCATTGTGATTGTTTTCCGGACATGTTCACAAACATTTGCAGACTTTTTGAGGGAAAAGAAAGGCAGTGTGGAGATTTAGTGATTGGGGTATGAGAAGGCTGGCTTACAAAATAAAGAAAGCTAAAAATGCACACTACATTTTGATGAACTTTGAGTTGGACGCGAAATATATCAACGAGTTCAAGACAATATTGGACCAAGATGAGAGTTATTAGGCATCTTGTGATCAAGAGGGACGAGGCAATCACCGAAGATTGTCCTCCTCCTCCCGAGTTCCATACTCTGCGCGCTGGTGCAGATGATGATTATGATGATGAAGGATATGAAACAGAATATGATGAGGATTTTGATGATGATTGGGATGGTGAAGATGATGATGATGGCGAAATTATCATTGTGGATGATGATGATGATGGTAGAGATCATAGAAATGATACATCAGCAAATATGATACAGCCAGATAGGAAATTGAGGGCTGGGAACGTAGCTAGGTAGATTTTAGTATGTTACCTTTATTTTGTTTCATAGGAAAAAATGCAGAGCAATTCTATACATTGTAGCTCTAATTAAGCATATATAGATCCAAGCATATATAGCTCTAATTCCATTTTTAAAATTTTTCATTTTTCTGATATATAAAACCGATCATTTTTTATTATTTGAAATGTTCTATTTTTTCTATTATTTAAAATATTCTATTTTTAAAAATTTAGTCTAATTTAAGTTAATATTTTTTATTTTTAAAGAATACATTTATATTTATAATTACATATATTTCATTTACGAAATAATTTTATATATCTCATTTACAAAATAATTTTTAATATCTCGTTTGCATTGGTGTAAACAAGATAAGAATACATCACGTATTCTTGTAATAATTTTTAAAATTATTTATTTTTAATCCCAATATCCATTCTATTTTATTCATTACCACTAAAAGAAAATTATTTTCCAAAAAATACTTTCCCCCCCTTAAAAAGTACGGCACTTGCACTTCCAAGTTTGCTTAGCATTCGCCCATTTTCTGGTGAAAACTAAATCTCATGATTGTTTGGTATATAAACTAACAAATCTACAAAATCTACAATAGATCACCAACTGCATCGACAACCAACGCCTTCTCCTTACTCCTTAGGCAAATACAACACATTGCGCGTAGAATGCTAGAAGAGAATGTGGCTACCAGAATAAGTTTTGCCCTCAATTGAACATGTCTACAGACTACAGGCACAAAATATATATATATATATATATATATATATATATATATATATATATATATATATATAGTAAGCTCTAGATATTTGAATATATATTATTGATCTCGAGCCAGAGATAAAAGAGCTCGAGGTCATGAGTTCCATTCATACAATTCAGTAGCCCAAGATTCAAGATACAGGAAGGAAACCTACAATATCACCACTTTCATTTTACTCCACTCCACTTGATGGCATTTTTTATTGTCCTTCTGAAACGGGTTAGTAAAAAGCATTGAGCAACCATTTGTTGCAATCGATTCAGGGGGTGGTTCTCCCTCAATTGAAAAACCAGCCAAGGTTCTCAGGTTAAATTAACAATAACTTCTCCATAGCCGCCAGTTAGCAACAAAACACTGACAAAAAAAAAAAAAAAATTAACAGCTAATCATGGGAAGCAGGCATGCATGCTCCTCTTATGTCTCATCACCCATTTTTATGGAATCCACTGGGGACTTTAGCAGCTTCTTCAGCGACTCAACTATGCTAGGAAGAGATGGTCGATCAGCAGGGTTACTGAAGAAAAGAGCAACGTATTAGAAATAAGGAAATGATGCAAATCCGAGAAGACAGAAGTTAATAAAGCAAGAATAGAAAACATGAACTCCTGTGTGATATTTCCAACATATTTTCCTCGAGAACTCTACAGAGTTTGATGTGCAAGACTAAAGGACCAATTAATCGACACTTACTCGGCCCAGCATGATTCCACAACAGATGCCAATACTGGGGAGATGTTTGGAGGGAGAGCTAGCCTTCTATTCTGGAAAGCCACAGCTCCAACGACCTGAACACACAAAGGACGATTGTTTTTACGAAATCCAGCAATCTTGTTGTCATTGATGTAAGAAACTATTGCAAGAATGATTGTCCACAAGAATCTGCAATTCGGTATGAAAATGTTCACCTGGGCAGGGCCAAGTCCACTCCATGGTTGTTGCAGGGTTATGAGTTCCCACATGATGACGCCGAAACTGTAGACATCAGACTTCTCATTCGAAGGTTCTCCGCGAAGAAATTCTGGGGCCATCCATTCAGGCTGAAAAGAAAATTAAGAGTGTTACACACTAATTGAAGTTGAAGCACGGTGAAGTGAAAGATCAACCTGCAAAATATTAATAGAATAACCGCTTCAATGTTAAAAGGAACTTCCTCCAGATCTATTCCAACATGCACAACCTACTCGACCTAATTATACAAATGATGAATTTATCCCTTAAAGCACAGCTGAATAACAAGGTACCTTTTTCCCCGCCCAAGATATCAAACTGTCATCAAATATACAACCTCACGGGCAAGCATTAGGCACACTTGTGTATTAGAATAGTTGAATTCTCACTACATAAAACTTGAAGTACTACTCAAATCCCTTTCCTTTCCCTATGAAGCAGTGAATCACTCACCAATGAATTAGAAAACAACTAAGTCTAAATGATTGATACCATCATGCATATGGGCATAATCACTTGATCAGAGTAGAGCCTTACTGTTCCAGCAACAGATTTTGATGATATGAAAGTGTTCGCCTTAAATCTGGATAATCCAAAATCACACACCTGAACAGGAAATTATGAAGAAATCAGACACACGCTAAAAATTCATCTAAGTTTCACGGAGAAACTCAACTGCAAACCAATGTCATTATACCTTTACTGTCCAATTTCTGTCCACCAACAGGTTTGGAGATTTCAGATCCCAGTGCACTATTGGAGGTTTTAGACAATGGAGATAATTTATCCCTTTAGCCTGCAATCAAACAAAGACAATCTAATATATCATCAAGGACTACAAAATCCATCAACATGTAAGAATAAGAATAACTGATATACACCACATCTAAAGCCATCCGTAGTCGTCTCCTCGGATCAAGAATTTCACCAGATGCCGGCCTATGTATCAGGCGGTATAGACTACCCCTGTCAAAGATACCAAAAAATGTCAGTAAGACACTTAAAACACTTCATGCAATAGAGTTCAGTAAGACAGTTAAGTCATGGTAGGAATCAGATGTAATACCGAGGCAAATACTCTGTGACTATAGATAGATGGGGACGTTTTGTAACCGCACCCATGAAGAGCACCACATTTGGATGCCGAACACGTTTCATTATTGCAACCTGAAGGAATGAAAGTAACATGTGAATGTGTCTTCTCATTACTAGATAAGCTTTGGGCCTCCTACATCTGAATAATTATCATATCAAGATAAAAACAAAACAATTCGGAAAAAATGTAAACATTTATATGGAAGAGAAATTTATCCGAGTAAATGATCTCTTAGACTAAATAAGAATCCTTGATCGCCATTTAATATGCATGCTTGCTTTCAAGAAAGACGGGGCAATGACCATTTGATCACAATAATTAACATTTGAATAAGTAATACATTTCTTGATCCATCACACTAACCTCTCTTAAAAACTCCTTCAACTGATCATCATGGAAATCCTGAACTGTTAAAACCTTGACAGCAACATCCTATAATGAAATTCAACAGATGAGGAACCCCAAAATGAAAAATAACATGAAAAGTGATAGGCTGCGTAAAAAATTCATATTCAACACAAGTTGCTTCCATGGTTACATATAATCAGAGTCATGGATAATGCACTTATCCACTCAACTACAATCAAACGGGCTTCGGAAGCTTTATGACTGTGAAGTCATTAAAAAGAACTTCCAGATAAATTTGCATGGAGTACACCAGCATCAACTTGATGAAAATTAGGTGCCTAAGAGAATTTACCGATCCATGCCATTCAGCTCGGTACACTGTCCCAAATGATCCTGCATAAAGTGGGGAAAATAACGAAATTGAGGGTCAAATGAGTCTATTTTGTTCCTTCAAAGAGAAGTAGATGGGCAAACAGAAAATTTACCAGCACCAATACGCTCTTTGATACGTAAATCTTCCCATGCTATCTCTAGCCAGTCCATTGCAAGCGATGGTTCAAGATTCACGTATCTTGGAATATTTCCAGAACCGTGGTTTTCATGTTTATTGCCTATCTTCTCTGGTGCTGACTGGTTGGTTGTGCTCTGTATAGATTGCTTAGAAATGGTTTTTGCTTCAGAATTTTTCTTCGTAATGATCTCATTGTTGGAAATGCCTTGTGCCACAACCTCATCTTTAGCAATTCCAGGATATTCATCATATGTTACAGAGGCTGGACGAACAGCTTCAGAAACACCTTCATGAAAAGAATGGATAATTAATAAATCCCACAATTTCACATTTTACGTGACTACATTCAAATCCAAAAAGAGATGGAAGTTGGCATACCTCCAGAATTTTGATCAACTGAAGCAAAACCGGAGTTCTTAAAATTTTTCAGCAAATTAGTATCTTTTCCTTCAGGACCTTCCTGTACACAACAACCTGTAAGATTTGAATTTACTGAACGGGTACATGCTTCACCAGCCAGATATGGCGACTGGCATTCCTTTAAATGAGAAATCCGAAATGGAGAAGGAACGGAAGACAAATATGCTCCATTGATCGAAGAATCTGGCCCGTGGATGGTTCCTGGTTCTCCGACTAGGTCCACAACATATTCCCTGTTAAAAAGGAATTTAGATAATATCACAATCCATTGACAACAAGAAACAGATCCCAAGGGTATCATAAGCCGATCTACAAACACAGTAATAATAAATTAGATTGGATAAGCTCATAAGGCACAACTCACGAGTCAAATCCCAAAGAAAAGTAGGGATAAGCCTATATAAGTCACAAGCCAACACAGATCTGAGGAATCCATTGACAGCAATATTCAACAGGGTTAATAAGCATATATAAGTCACAAGCCAAGTTCCGAAAACCAGCAGTCTGAATTTGTAAACAGAAAATTACAACGATACAACTTATAAATCAACGTGTGACTCAAAAATCAAACGTGCGATAACATAAAATTTAAATAGGAGAAAACGGAAGCAAGTCGGTGAAAACTGCTGGGAAAAATTAAATACATAGCAGAGAAACATTATTGTTATGGATTGACATTACTATCCCAACTGTGAAGAAGACCGAAAGCTAAAAAATAGGTGAAACTGCAAAAAGGGCAGTAGCCATTTTACTAACCTTAAGTGCTGCCTGTCGTCTTTAATCTTGACAAGACAAGAGGATCTATGATCTGAAGCACAGTACCTGCAACCTTTAGCAATGCGACATGGCAAACCTACATAATCTGCCAATCTCTGCATAAGAAAAATTCGACAAACCAAATACTAATCTAAGATCAGCTGAATCTGGAATAATAATCCAATATTCATGCATTCTCGTGTTGCTACTATTTTGATCATGCAACATAGTTATACCAGGTGAATTCTAGTATGACGTACTATGATTTGACTATGGTAACTATGCAAGTATTGTCAATAGCAACAATTTTTTTTTTTAAGCAAAACCTTTTAAAAAGCAGCGTTTAACAATAAAAGTTACTTTAATTTTTAAAGCACTTTTTAATCACCGTAACATAATCATAGAATGATCCATACCACATACTCATATATAACAAATAAATAAATTAATTAATTCAGTGAACGAATTTCACCTTAAAGAGAATGGCGCGATGCCTACACAGACCAGCAGACAAGCTTCCAATGGGAAGCACAACGCATTGGTAAAAACTTATCAACCTCTTGCTTACCCTATTCCACCGGTTGTGCAGATCCCCTTGCTCAACCGGAAAGGTGCCCCTCCATATGCAAAAAACAAACATATATAAATGAAATAGAGAAACGGATATTCAAGAATGCGATTAATTTAGTTTCTCTCTTGAGTCCTTACCCCATGCATATGGCAACTAGCTTCCCAAGTTGCTCAACCAGCGCCAACGAGTTCTCCGATTCACAATACAGCTCCTGCGCTTTATCCATAAGCTGCTTAAGCCGACAGTCCTCGTGCCTATCAATAACGACAACCTCGATCGACGATTCGCTCGGCTCCACTGCTTTCAGCGCCATCAGCGTAGGCAGCTTCTTCCCTTCTTCGTTCTCGTTGCACATCACCCACAAGTATGGATTCATACCCAGTATGTTGTAAAAACCATCCGATATCTTATCCGTGTACGACAAGCACCCATTCACCTGAACAACACACAAAACGCACTCGAACATTCAGCGAAGCCAAAAGAAAAAAATATGTTGATGGTAAAGTAGTGTCGTTTACCCATAACCGATAAGAAACGGATTCAGCATCCCAAGTCTCGGTTGCCGTGATGAGAAAGGGTTCCGTGCTGAGGCTTGCTAAGCAAGCGAGCCTCTTCGCTAATGTGACTTGGAGGTAGTAGCTTTCTTTGTACTTTCTAGCATAACTGTTATCGATGTTATTGTTGTTGCGATCTTGCTCCTCTTCTTCGTCGTGGTGGTGCTTCCTTGTTGCGTTGGAGGAGTCGTCTTTGATGTTAATGGTGTTAATGTCGCTGGAAAATGTGGCGGTGCCGTCGAACGTCGTCGTTCCGGAGAACAAGCTCCCGGCGTAGCTGCTTCCACTCGACAACCGCGGCAGCGACACCTGCCGATCGAAGCTCTGGTCAACGCCTCCGCCGCCGCTGGAATCTTTGACCGTCGCCGCCGTCGTGGGAGGAAGCAACATTTCGTGATCGTCATCCTCCTCCTCCTCCTCCTCCTCGGCTGCCGCCAAAACATGGCGGCGACGATCCAATCGGTTACCAGAATCACGCTTATCGTTGATCCAGTTACAGAAGGCGGCGATTTGCTTGCTCTTTGCCCTGAACCTGCCTACTCCGGCAACGCCGGCGCCGGCAAAGAGGTCAGAAACAGCCGAGTGTTTGCCCGAGGGAAAAACGACGACGTCTTTGGAGTGAGGAGCAGGTGTGTCAGTAGCAGTAGTAGTAGTCGTTGAAGACACGACGTCGTTTTCAGTGCCAAAATTATTATCATTATCAGGTGATTTGACAGAGTTGACGAGTCTCTTCTTCTCGTGATCCAATCTCTGCCTCGCAGATTCATCCAACCCTCTCTCTGGAAATTGCCTAGGGAAAATGTAAGTTGCTCTATGAGGCATTTTTTTTTTTTTGCCTTTTTTTTTTCTTTTTCTCCTTTTCTTGTTTGTTTCTTTATTATTCACTCGCAAACCGTGAACTCACTTTTTTCTCCTTTCTTTTCTATTTTAACCACCCACCCACACGAAGATCCTTACGCACCTACGACAATCACAGTTGTAAATATCGCTGCTTTTGAAGATGATGCACGGATTTGTCCCGTGCAAACCACTGTTCTCTGAAATCGTCGTCGTGTTGTTTGGGGTGATCGTCGTCGTGCTCTTGTTCCCTCAAACTATAACATGCACATAACATACGTAAACGTTGTTAAGCTGCAACATATATCATTATAAATACTAATCTTATAGAAATTTCAATTTAAAATGAAGCACCTGCAAATTTATGGTTCAACGCTGCGTGCAAACAGAAACTTAATGGATGACGGGGTTTCAGTTATGAGGCAATTGATGACCTTTCGTAGAACCCAAGAGGGAAAGCTTAGAGCGGAAGTTTATGTAGTACTATAAATAAATAAATAAATAATAAAGAATATTAGCAAAAAACAAAAAATCCACCAATGGGTATTGCAGTGCAGAAGTTTTGGACTTCAGAGGGCGGTGGAGAGAGTATGGGAAAAGAGATATGGAAAGAGTGTGTTAGAGTTTGTGTTTGTGTGAGACTAAGTCCTGAAAAGCTGGTTTTGGCTAGTGCGTGACGAAGGCAGTGTGTTTTTTTATGCGAAGTTTTTGGGATATTGAATTGGGTGGGAAATGGAAAAGAATTATATATACCAAGTCGGTATGCTAAAGTGAGCTGGGGGTGGTAGAGTTCATATGTCTCGGTGAGGCGACACGTCATATGGGGTGCGAATGGGGAGAGGACACGTTAACGATGAGGTGCGAAGGGCGCCATTAGTGGCCTGGGAACTGGGATGGTAATGTAGCGCGTAACGGGATTCTGTGGGTGGGTAGCTGCAGCAGATAATACCAGATAACAATGTTGCAGATTAATCATGTGTTGTATATATAGTAATATTACGAAAATGGATTCTCTCGTTTTTTTTCTCAATTATTTTGTAAGGTGTGTATAACTTTTTTACTTTATATTTGAAACCAATAAAAAATATGTAAAAAAATATTAAGAAAATTCACTTCCGTAATAATACTATTAGATTACTTACTCAAAATATAATTGATCTTTTTGGTAATATTTATTGAGTAATAATTTAAAATTATAATTCATATTTATAAGTTTTTAATATTTGAAAGAATAAAAAATTATAAATATATATGTTATATTTTTAGAAAACATAATAAATAAATAATTTTAAATTTTTTAAAAATTAAAGAACTAATTTAAAGATAAAATTAAAACTTTTGTTTTTTTATAAAAATATGGAGAATCAATTTTAATTAGTTAATATTAATAATTTAATTTATAATTTAATATTTAAAATTAATAATTTATGATTTAAAATATAAATTTTAAAATAAATAAAAAATAACTTTAAAATAGTCAGCTGATGCTAACCGGAAAAGAATTTCTCACATTGCTCTTTTCATATTTATTTGTTGTAGTAATTTTACTTGTGATATTATGCTAATTTATGTGGGGTTTATTATTGGATTGAATTTGAATTCTATTCTTATTAATATAGTTTAATACTTTAATATAATATAGTCACCAAAAAAAAATACTTTAATATAATATAACTTTACTTTTAAAGCCTAAACAGTTAAATTAGGAGAGATGTTATTGTTTGGTAATTATTTTCCTGAAAATTAGAACGAATTTTAGATAAAGAAAATAGATGAGATGTAAAATTTGTTATGTAACAATTTAATCAAATTTATTTGACTGTTCAACAACGACATTTATATTATCTTCATATGAAAGCTATTCTAGCCACTTTTATATGAGTAGCTACTGAAATGTTATATATAATCATACAAATACATTTTTGTAGTTACCAATTTCTCTAAAATATTATATGCACTCCCAAAAACAATAGTTGTGTATATTTATGTATATGATTCTATATATTTTAATGTGTATTATATATTA
Source organism: Arachis stenosperma (assembly GCF_014773155.1). NCBI lineage: Eukaryota > Viridiplantae > Streptophyta > Magnoliopsida > Fabales > Fabaceae > Arachis > Arachis stenosperma. Next base: position 74,998,532 of record NC_080383.1, read on the forward strand.
GAGAAATGTTAATAATTTATATAAAGTGTCATAAACAAGTATAATGAATCTATAAATATATAAAACAATAGTTATAAATATACAAAAATATTATTTTTAGATATCAATAAATTATAACTCAAATAATATAATCAGGGATGAATTTAATAACAACAATGAGAAGTATTTTGTCACGGTAAATTTTAGAAGGTTAAATTTAATAGTGTTTGTAGAGTTTTCTAGAGGATTTGAGAATGCTCTAGATGATTCTGGAACGTTCTAGAATATTCTAGAAGGTCTCGGAATACTCTAGAAGGTTCTAGAATACTCTGGAAGGCCATAGAGTATTCTAGAAGAGTGTGGACGTATATATGAGTATAAAGAGTAGTATGGAAGAATCTAGAAGTATTTAGAAAGTTGTGGTATGATAGATATTTGTAAAGAAGGTTCTAGATGATTAATCAAGGTCGTTGATTAGATTTAATCATAACCATCAATTGAGGAGGTAGATGGCTATAAATAGGAGGTGAGAGTTAGTGTGATGTATGTGTGAATCAGTTGTAATAAACACTTGAGTAATAAAGTACTCTTTCCACCAAAACTTTCTTTCTCTTGTGTTCTCTTGTGTTCTTAGCTTTCTTACTAAGTGTTTGAGGGTTAGGCTGACTTGGTCTTAATTCAAGAGGTTGAGTAAGTCCAAGTGCCGACACGATAGCGTTGTAGTGTGTCCAAGGCTGTGACAACTTGCCCCTACTGTATTTTTTAATTTTTTTAAAAAAAATAATTATATATAATATGTCTTCATTTTAAATTTTAAATGACCTTATTACAAATAAATTAAATTTAATTGGCCAAAATTCCAAATTTATTTTTTTATTTTTTTTTATCATTTTGACTATTATTTAATTTAATTAAATTTAATTTTGTGTCACCACTCTTTTATTCTCTTAAACCCTCTTCTTATTTTTATATTTTCGACCTTCTTTTTCTATTTTTTGTCTAGCGGTCATCTTCTCTTCGTCAAAAGGTAAATTTCAAATTCTTCATTTTGTTTAATTTATATAGATCGATGACTCTATGTATCTTCCAATTTCATTGTTTCTCTTTTTGTTATTTTTAATTACAAATTTTAATTCAAACAATTATAATTTAGATATTAAACTAACATTTTATTCTCTTCATGACTTTATATATTTTATTTTATTCTTAATTTATTCATCTTTAGTACATATTTTTTTATTTTTTGTTCTATTATATGTACCTATGTTGCATATAAATTTTTAAAATAAATTGATTAATTTATTAATTTAAAATATATTTTTTTATTTTTAAAAATAATAATAAAAAATATTTTAATTACAATACATAATTAAATAGATGCATAAAATCTTTCATCTAACATTATATCAAAATTAAATTAAAAAATATATAACAAATTTAATTATTTAAAAAAAATAAAAAAATTATAAATTAAGTTTTTATTATTTTATATAAACATACTTTTCATATACATATACATATTTAATTTTTTTAGTATTTATATATAATTTTAATTTTAAATTATAAATATTAGTGTGACGCTAATATACCAATTGATTCAGTTTTTTATTATTAAATGTACATAAAAAAATTAGTTAGGATAATAAGTTATTTATAATTTAATTAAAATATTTTAAGTTCAAGTTTTAGAAATAAAAAAATATGTTTTATAAATTATATATAATAAATAATATTTTAAGAATGAAAGTGTCCACTAACTCTTTTTAATTTTTATATCTCTATATAATTAATAATGTTCAACAAAATATATTTTAGTATATATATTTTTGCGCTCACTTTTAAAATTTTTTAGGTTTATCACTGGATATGATCTCTTAATATTCACCTAAAAGTTGTGGGGTTTGAGTTTTATTTCTAATTTAAAAAAAATTATTTTTAAAGTGTATATAATATTTTTTTATTACTGTTGAATTTATTTACACTAAATTTAAGGGTAATATAAATCCAATTATCTACTTTGTAACCGCCTGTTTTCGACATTTCTTTCATCAGTATGTCTTAAATAAATAATATTTATTTATTTATTTATTTTATATTCATAATCTTGTTATAAAATTTATTAAAAAACTATTATTTATCAATTCTCAATATAAATAATATTGTATATTAAGTCATAAAAGTATCAATACAAAATATACCAAATCAAACATTAAATACTAATTAATTAAATAAATTAATGTTATAGGTCCATATAATCACTTGCATCATCTTATTCCTCATCGATCTCTTTTGCATTGGCAGCATTGATTTCTATTAGTTGCAAAATCGGTCGCTAAATTAAAAAATAGCGACCAATTTTGTGACCAAAAATTCCAAAGTCGTTTCTTCTCTAGTTTTGGTTGCTAATTCGGTCACTAAATTAAAAAATAGCGGTCGATTTAGCGACCAACTGTATTCTAGTTGTATAATAAACTGATCGGTCGCTAATTCGGTTGCTATTAGTGACCAATTTTGTGAGTCACTAAAATAAGTCACTGAATATAATTTGGCAACCGATTTAACGACCAATTTTTTCTAATCCTAGAAATTCTATATCAGTTTCTAAATCAGTCACAATTAGCAACCAATTTTTTCAGTTGCTAAAATCGGTCGCTATTCTGATAATTTCTTGTAGTGTGCTATCATCACGTAATTGTTGATAGTGCACTATGATGTTACCTATCATATTAAGAATGTCTCCTCCTTGTTCCTCAACATTTTAACATGGGCGCTATAAAAATTTATTTGTCCTCTTCTAGCATCTACTCATGTTCATATGGATAATATTGTATATTAAATCATAAAAATATCAATACAAAATATACTAAATCAAATATTAAAATACTAATCAATTAATCAAATTAATGCTATAGGTCCACGTAATCGTTGGCATCATCTTATTCCTCAGTGTTCTCCTTTCGAATTGGCAGTATTGATGATGATGATGGACCCTTACCTACGGAACTTCTATCATCACGTACTTGTTGATAGTGCACTATGATGTCATCTGATATCTTGAGATGTCTCTTTTTTGTCCCCCAACATTTTGATATGGGCGCTACAAAAGCTTGTTTGTCCTTTTCTAGTATTTACTCATGTTCATATAATTGATCAAGTAAAACAGACCGTAGCTTCATGCAAGTAGTAACATTGATCATCCAAATTGTAAGGTTTTGGATTCACTCACATACCTTTGCGATGGTCTCTTAAAAATGTGAAGGTGCATTTGTAACTATGGAGAACATCACCAAAGTACCCGATTCAAGAATAATGGTAAAGAAGGATTGTAAGAACCTTATTTTTAATTAAAGAAAAACAAAATAAATAAATAATAAACTATGATAATTAAAAATAGTAAGAGATTAATGATAATAAATTACTAGTAGCAACAAATGAAAGGATAAGCACTAAGTAAGTAATAAATGTAAGTTATGGCCTGCATTAAGATCAGGCATGCATCATACTTGTGTGTTGCATCTCTGTGTGCTTGTAATTATGTGTGTACATTCATGATTATTACTGCTAGCCTACCCTTGTCAGTCTTCTCCTATCTAAGTAGTTTAACATCAAAACAATGTAGACCTACAAGCTAAGTACACAAACTCCTTAGTCTTCTCTCTTAAGAATCTTGTTGGAAACCTTATGTTCTCACCTTCCATCTACCCCTTTCTCACAGATGGGCTTGGAATTTCTCTTCTTTAGGTTTGTTGCAGTATACAACTATGTGGACACCGTATAAGACATCATCATTGTATGGGGTGAGTCACACACTCGAATGTACATTCTTCACGATCGTTTATTCTCGTACCCATTCAACAGTCTGAAGTTTGATCCTGATTAGCCTTATAATTTTTTTATGTCCAAGATTCATCCTGGAGGTGCCTAATTTCCTTTTCCACCCTAGGCATTATACTAAGTAGATTAGAAGACAAAATCTCTCTTTGACATTCAGCCCATTTACCTGGAGTGGTTCGACCCAATACTCGAGCTGGATCCTTGTGGAACCCATTCCAAACCATCTGCCACTTGATCCTACAATCGATACGATCGAGTAGTTCGGTCCTCTGGATGAAGCCTTCATGTCAGCCATTTCCAATGGCTTCTTGACTTGGCCAAGAATAGTTTGTCATGGGTTGACCCGATGATTATCGACTTGACTTCCAGTCCTTCAAAAGATTCTGCACCGGAAGAGTAGTATCAGGTCCACAGTCTAGTATTATTTTCCTTCGCCATGTATAGATTTTCATGAGGGATAAGATTTTCTTTTGTATATATATCTTAGTCAAGTCCCAGACTATGGTGACCTTTGTGTCGGCCGGGGCCTGAGAGTCAATAAGGAGGTTTTTATATATTATTACTTACTAATAGCATGTATCTAAAAGACCCATTTTACTTTTCTTGCATATGATCTTGAAAAAAACTATGCCCTAGTGGCAATCTATGTGATAAATGTTCTTTATGTTTTCTACTATATGCTACTTGCGTAACTGATGCATTTATTTTCTTGAATTCACTAACTCACGAAATTCGGAAAGTAAGGAAGGCTCATTCATATATTCATATAATATAAGGCTTCTAAGGTCAACTGAATGGTAACACCTGATGGCTAGAATTGGTCATGACGTGCTAAAAGTCGAGTCGTTACAATTTAGTATCAGAGTAGTTTGTCCTTGGTAGAGCCTAGGGATGGACTAACTATGCCTCACTACATACTCTGTCTTTTACTCTATGCTACTAAGGTATCTCTATGATATAATTTTATGCTTGTTTGTACGCATTCATTTTGGAAATATCAAGTGCTTATGCGTGACATGTTAAGACTGATCACCTTAAGTTTGGGGCACTTCATGTACTCATACATACTACCTTCTGAACCATCCATTCTTTCATCCCTTGCTCAGCCCAGGCTTCGACTCCGACATACCGTATGACATGTTGTTATCTGAGCTTCACCTAGTACTCATTCCCTCTATATCCTTTGAATATAACAGATCCCGAGCCAGAGTCCCTGATGATCTATGACCCAGAGTATCCGCCATCGTTCGATGCCGCTCAGGAGCCAGTGATTTCGAATGCACCTAGGCTTACCACTCTACCACCATCTTCTATAGCCGAGCCCTTCAATAACCCTTAGGGAGAGGCTGACGAACAGGCAGCTCCCGAGGGCATTGGATCGTCATCATCCTCATCGCAAAAGGACTCGAAGATATGGATTGAGTAGATGATGGCAAATTTGTGTTCTAGTTCGCTCAAGATATTGGGAGTGAAAACTATTTTAGGGAAGGACTCATAGATATAGATCGATTAGATGATTGAAGATCTTTATTCTAGTTCGCTTAAGTTAGTGGGAGCGAAAATCGTTTGAGAGGCAAGCAGCAACAATATTAATGATGTGTCAGAGTGACTCCTTCTATCTCAACACAATGTTCTTTATTCTTTCAGCTATCATTGATCTATGGCTTGTAGTAGTAGTAATAGTAGTAGTAGCAACAGTAGTAGTAGCAGCAATAGTAGTAGTAGCGATAACAGTAGGTAGTAGTAGTAGTAGTAGCAGTAGTAATAACAATAGAGTAATAGTAGTAGTAGTAGCAGTAGCAGTAGCAGTAGCAATAGCAGTAAATGTAGTAATGTTGTAACAATAACAGTAATAATAGCAACAGTAGTAGTAGTAGTAGTAACAGTAGTAGCATCAGTATTAGTAGCAATAGCAGTAGTAGTAACAGGCAGTAACAGCAGCAGTAGTAGTAGAAGCAGTAGTAGTAGCAGCAGTAGCAATAGTAGTAGTAGCAGTAGTAGTAGCAACAGTAACAGCAGCAGCAGTAGTAATAGTTGTGTGATCTTTTTTCTCGCTTTGTATAGATTTTTTAAAGGGCTAGTATTTTTTGTAAATATTTACATAAGTTAGATGGGTCCTAAAATAGGGTGCCTCTTGTAGAGTCAAGGCCTGTTAATATAAGAACGAGAGTCTATAAATATCTATATGTGATATAAATAAGCAAATGATGTAATCTCTATGATGTATTAAACTGAGCCTAAGGGAAGTATATAATATTACTATGCTTTTGTGTATTTATATATTGTATGTTTTGATTGCTTAACTTATATCTACTTTTTATATTTGGCTAACACATGATCTTGATAAGCAACATAGGCTTATATTTATATTCTTAAGATATCTAGTCTAGAGTTCTTAAGGTAAGACAAATAGTAGAGCGTAGCTACTAACATTGGTCATGACGTGCTAGGAGTTTGGTCGTTATAATTTGGTATCAGAGCAATTCATCCTTAGTAGAGTTTGGAGAATGGACTGGCTATGCTTCATTACATACTGTGCTTTTTTTTATCATGTTGCTCGAATATCCCTATGATATAATTGCATGATTGCTTGGAGGCATTTATTTTGGAAATGTTAGCACTTAAACTGCATATGTTGAGGTTGATCACCTTAATATTAATTGTTTGGTGTTAACAGGACCCAAACAGCCATAAACAGGTGTGATCCTCGAAGAGCGAGTTTGAATTCCGAGTTGGCGTTAGACCCGGTTGCTTTGTTAGAAGCTATGAACGCAATAACTACGGCTATGCATGATTCTGTTGCTGACTAATAGAGCTGTGGACAGGATGGAACGACGGCATGATAGTGGCAATTGGAATGGTAACGGGGACAAAAATAGGCAAGAGAATGGTGCACTTGAGGGTGATAGGCCAATGAACTTGGCATCCTTTTTAAAGGTCATCCCTCCCAAATTTTCTGGAACCACCAACCTAACCAAGGCAGATGATTGGTTTCGTGCTATGGAACGAGTTTTACAGGTGCAGCACGTCCCGAGAGATAACCTGTGGAGTTCACTGCTTATATGCTAAACGGGGATACATAGCATTAGTGGTAGAGGGTACACCAATTTCTGGGTCAAGGAGACACCACGATTACTTGGGATAATTTCAAAACCAAATTCTACAAGAAATACCTCTCTCCGTCCTATTGTATCGCAAAGGATTTGGAATTGTTATAATTCAGACAAGGGAGTATGAATGTGGCTGAGTACAGTACAAAATTTGAGGATTTATGCTGATTCTCGAAGGTGTGTCATGAAAATCTCGCAGAGTTTGAGGAATGAAAATATATCAAGTATGAGGGAGGAATTAGGGAGGAACTGCTAGCCTTAATGGGACCATTGAAAATCTAAAATTTTACTGAGTTGGTGAACAAAATCTACTGAGCTGAGGAGTGCACCTAGAAGCTAGCAATGGCCCGAGCAAACCGTTAGGACTTTTCCTCAAGGAATTTTAACAGAAACCTAGCACACCAATAAAGGAATTTCAAAAGAGACGGTCAGCTACAGTGCCGAAACCCACCAAGTTAAAATCCTAACTCTCAGTTCAACATGAGGAGTTACAATTAGTCATAGGACTCAGGGAGACAACTCCAGAGAGCTCAGGCAGATCCTACTTATACTAAGTGTGCGAATAACCATGGGAATAAACCCTGCTAGTTCGGATTAGGCATTTGTTATAGCTGCGGTAGACCGGGCCACATGCAAGAGACTATCGCATCAAAAGGAATTGACTGGTTCTCCCTCAACCCCAACAACAAGGAAGGGTTTTTGCAATGACAGCTAAGGATGCTTCCACGTTTGACTCCTTCATCCAAGGTGAGTGTTCCGTTCAAGGCAAAACCCTAAATATACTATATGATTCAGGCGCATCTCATTTCTTTATATCTATAGAATGTGCATGCATGCTAGGATTAAGACTCTCTAGACTTGAGTATGATTTGACTGTTCACACATCCATTGCATAAAATATTGTGACTAGTTTAGTTTGTAGAGGTGTGTCTTTCATCATTAGAGAGAAATATTTCACGCATGATTGGGCTTGTCTTTCTCTACTTGGTATTTATATATCCTAGGATTAGATTGGTTATCTATGTATCATGTCTTTCTTGATTGTTTTAAGAAAACTGCTTTGATTCTATCTGTTAGTACGCTCAATATTCTCCATAGCTATTATCTAAATTCAATAGTCATAAACCTTAGTAGTAGTGAGTGTAGAGAGTATATTCTCTTAGCGGCCAGTTTGGCTGAGAATGAACAGAACCTAGAGCAGATTCCCGTGGTAAGGAAATTTCCTGAGGTCTTTTTGCACAATATTCCCAAATTTTCTCCTCAGTGCGAGATAGAGTTTACAATAGATCTAGTGTTGGGTGTAATACCCTCACTATCAGAATGTCATGCTTCCGGCTATGCCACTATAATATCAAGAAGTATTATAACGACTTCATATACTTAATAATAAAATAGCAGCCTTTGACTCGAAACTGTGTCGCTGTTTTCTTTGAAAAAAATCGGAAAAGTACTTTATCTTAAAAACAAACAAGCATACACATATATATAAAACTTCTTACATAAGTAGCTTATAAATATAATATACATACAAAATTTATAACTCCTATCCCTCTTACAAGCTTATAATAATAAAGGCAAGGGGAATCTATAACATGTATACAACATAACATAGCATATCTAAGAGCTTAACAAAAAAAAATTTGTGAGCTTCCTCGTCCATCCTTAAAAGAGAAGTCTATAGGGGGTGAGAACATCGTCCTCGTTGGTTCTCAGTAGAGGATTTAAGAATTGTTATAAGAAGATATTTTAAATAAAACTATTTTCAATCGCAGTGATTCGTCAGTTTATAATCCAAATTTAAAAGTCATATTTTCTTATAAAAATTTCACGCAAAATAACATTTCATACATTTCACCACCTACTAAGAAACTATTTTTACTAAAACTTACAGCTGATCTAACCAATTACGGCCTCTGCCCCAAATCAAATCAACTTGGCCTCCAATTTAAAAAAAAATCTCCATCAAAACTCAAACCCAAAATAGAATCAATCATAGGCACAAACAATGAAAGGCAAACATAATCAGAAAGTAATTACAGCAAGTACAACAAATAACAATTAGAGAGAAATCATCAGATAGGCAAACCAAAACACTTAAGCACACCCAGAAAAAGCAAATAAATTCAGTATGATGCATGCCTGTCCTACTAGCTGTGAGCTCACATGTCAGTTACTTTGCCAAAACACGACACATTCCGTAGCTAATCCGAATATCGTCCTCTTGAAAACTGGTAGGCGGTACACCACCACGATCCGTACCTGATGAGTGGTACACCACCACGATCCTCACCATTGCAAGCGGTACACTACCATGATCCTCGTAAGATTTTCAATTGGAAAACACACACCCATGGACGGTAGATAACCACGATTCTCACCATCTGTGAGCGGTACACCACTACGATCCCCATAGACATTGCGACATTGGACAAGCAGTATACCACCACGATCTTAACTAGGTCAAAACTCACATTCAAAATCATAATCTTTTAAAATTTTAACCTGGAGCAAGTGGGACTAAACTACAACCCTTGCGTACTGCCCAAATTTTTTTCAAATATCCAAATCTCTCTTTAAAAATATTTCAAATCTATTTCTCTTTTGTAAAACTTCTTTTCACCAAAACAAAAGTCTTAAATCAATTTCAATAATCCATTCTTTAATTCCGTTTAAAAACCCCACAATATATAACTCTCAAAGTTTTATAAAAAATTCGACAACACCTTTCCTAAAACTTAGACTTTTTCACCCTTCTCGTGTCCCAACCAAACCATTTATCAAACTCTTCTCAACCATTTACAGTATTAAATCATTTCAAAATCAAACCACTTCCAAAATCAAATCATTTTTATATCTTAAATCATTTCCAATTCTCAAAATCATTTCCGATAAATCAACAAAACTAATTCTAATATTAAATCTTTTTCCAAAACCAACCAACTCCAATAGCAAATCATTTATAAAATCAAACCAATTCCAAATCAAACCGGTTCCAATAAATCACAATTTAAACCAACTTCGACATAAACAATAAAAAATTAATTTCTAGCCACCACAACCAATCAATAATTCAATCAAACAAATAATTAAATACATCCAAAATAATTCAATTCAATCTAAGAACTTATAAAAATCATAAAAATACATTTTTCACACTAATATTGACTTGTAACAATTCTTGATAGTAAATTGAATTTGAAAAATCATCCCTACCTCGAATAGTCAAACCCATAAAACCAAACGTGTCTAAAAATCTTATTTCTCTTGTCCATCAATATCGGTAGAGAGCTTGGGCGACAACGCAACCGTTTGTTGTCACACGTAGCAGCGCCACTGGTGCACGATAAAATTACAATCACACTTTGTAATTCCGCACAACTAACCAGCAAGTGCACTAGGTCGTCCAAGTAATACCTTACGTGAGTAAGGGTTGATCCCACGGAGATTGCCGGCTTGAAGCAAGCTATGGTTATCTTATTATTCTTAGTCAGGATATCAATAGTGCTTCTTAGTTTTAATTGCGAAAAGTAAAAGAGTATGAATTAAATGATACTTGTTATGCAGTTGATGAGCGGATAATTTATACGCTTTTTGGCATTGTTTTTAGGTAGTTTTTAGTAAGTTCAAGCTACTTTTAGGGATGTTTTCATTAGTTTTTATGTTAAATTCACATTTCTGGACTTTACTATGAGTTTGTGTATTTTTCTGTGATTTCAGGTAATTTCTGGTTGAAATTGAGGGACTTGAGCAAAACTCTGAAAAAGGCTGACAAAAGGACTGCTGATGCTGTTGGAATCTGACCTCCCTGCACTCAAAATGGATTTTCTGGAGCTACAGAACTCCAAATGGCGCGCTCTCAACGGCGTTGGAAAGTAGACATCCAGAGCTTTCCAACAATATATAATAGTCTATACTTTATTCGGAAATTGACGACATAATTTGGCGTTGAACGCCAAGTACATGCTGCTGTCTGGAGTTAAACGCCAGAAACACGTCATGATCCGGAGTTGAACGCCCAAAACACGTTATAACTTGGAGTTCAACTCCAATAAAAGCCTCAGCTCGTGAATAGATCAAGCTCAGCCCAAACATACACCAAGTGGGCCCCGGAAGTGGATTTATGCATCAATTACTTACTCATGTAAACCCTAGGAGCTAGTTTATTATAAATAGAACTTTTTACTATCATAATCTCATCCTGGATTGTATTTTGAATCCTGTGATCACGTTTTGGGGGTTGGCCATTCGGCCATGCCTGAACCTTTTACTTATGTATTTTCAACAGTGGAGTTTCTGCACACCATAGATTAAGGGTGTGGAGCTCTGCTGTACCTCAAGTTTCAATACAATTACTCTTACTTTCTATTCAATTCTCTTTTATTCTTATTCCAAGATATACGCTACACTTAACTTTGATGAATGTGATGATCCGTGACACTCATCATCATTCTCACTTATAAACGCGCGTGACTGACAACCACTTCCGTTCTACCTTAGGCCGGGCGCATATCTCTTAGATTCCCCAACAGAATCTTCGTGGTATAAGCTAGATAGATGGCGGCATTCATGAGGATCCGGAAAGTCTAAACCTTGTCTATGGTATTCCGAGTAGGATTCTGGGATTGAATGACTGTGACGAGCTTCAAACTCCTGAAGGCTGGGCGTGATGACAAACGCAAAAGAATCAAGGGATTCTATTCCAACCTGATTGAGAACCGACAGATGATTAGCCGTGCTATGACAGAGCATAGGAACATTTTCACTGAGAGGATGGGATGTAGCCATTGACAACGGTGATGCCCTACATACAGCTTGCCATGGAAAGGAGTAAGATGGATTGGATGAATGTAATAAGAAAGTAGAGATTCAAGAGGAGCACAACATCTCCATACGCCTATCTGAAATTTCCACTATTGATTTACATAAGTATCTCTATCCATTTATTTTCTGTTTATTTTTATTAATCATATTTGATTTTCTAAATTCCATAATTTTATCCTCCTGACTGGGATTTACAAGATGATCATAGCTTGCTTCATACCAACAATCTCTGTGGGATCGACCCTTACTCACGTAAGGTATTACTTGGACGACCCAGTACACTTGCTGGTTAGTTGTGCGGAGTTGTGAATTGAATTTTAGACACCGTGATATTGAGCACCAAGTTTTTGGAGCCATTACCGGGGATTGTTTCGAGTTAGAAAAGAATGAATCACAATTTCGTGCACCAAGTTTTTGGCGCCGTTGCCGGGGATTGTTCGAGTATGGACAACTGACGGTTCATCTTGTTGCTCAGATTAGGTGATTTTTATTTTATTAAAAAAAATTTCGAAAATCTTTTCAAAATCTTCTCCCTATTTTTGAAAATTATTCAAAAAAATTTTTTAATATGCATTCTAGAGTTTCATGAAGCATGTTGAAGCCTGGATGGCTGTAAAGCCATGTCTAAATTCTTTTGGACTGAGGCTTCAAAACCATCATCATAGAGGCAAGCTAATTTGATTATTAGCTGTATGCTAAAGCTTGGCTGGCCATTGGCCATGTCTAGTGTTTTGGACCGGAGCTTTTACAAAAGCTTGGCTGGCTAGTAAGCCATGTCTAATTCCTGGACTGAAGCTTTAGACTAACATTGCATGATTCCTGGAATTCATATTAAAAATTTAGAATTTCTTATTTTATTTTTCCTATATATTTTCGTAAAAATATAAAAATAAAATACAAAAAAATTAGAAAATCATAAAAATAAAAAAATATTTTGTGTTTCTTGTTTGAGTCTTGTGTCAAGTCATAAGTTTGGTGTCAATTGCATGTTCATCTTTTTCTTGCATAAAATTTTTGAAAAATTCATGCATTCATAGTGTTCATCATGATCTTCAAAGTGTTCTTGGTGTTCATCTTGACATTCATAGTGTTCTTGCATGCATCATGTGTTTTGATCCAAAATTTTCATGCATTGAGTATTTTTAGTGTTTTTCTCTCTCATCAAAAAAAAAATTTCAAAAATAAAAAAATATCTTATCTTTTTAAATCTTATCTTTTCAAAATCTTTTTCAAAAATCATATCTTTTCCATTTTTTCATCATTTTCGAAAATTTCAAAAATCTTTTTCAAAATATTTTCAAAATCTTTTTCTTATCTTTACATCATATTTTCGAAAATTGCATAAAAAATTAATGTTTTGATTCAAAAATTTCAAGTTTGTTACTTTCTTGTTAAGAAAGATTCAAATTTTAAGTTCTAGAATCATATCTTGTGATTTCTTGTGAGTCAAGTCATTAATTGTGATTTTAAAATTCAAATCTTTTTCAAAACTAATTTCAATGTTATCTTTTCAAAACCATATCTTTTTAAATCATATCTTTTATATCATATTTTTTTCAAAATTTTTATCTTTTTCAAAAAAATTTTAAAATATCTTTTCTAACTTCTTATCTCCTTATCTTTTCAAAATTGATTTTAATATCTTTTTTCAACTAACTAATTAACTTTTTGTTTGTTTCTTATTTTTTTTCAAAACCACCTAACTACTTTTCCCTCTCTAATTTTCGAAAATACCTCCCTCTTTTTCAAAAATTCTTTTTAATTAATTAATTGTTTCAAATTTTAGTTTTAATTTTCGAAAATTACTAACCCATTTTTCAAAATTATTTTCGAATTTCTCTCCCCCTCATCTCTTTCTATTTATTTTATTTATTTACTAACACTTCTCTTCACCTCTCTTCATCTCCAATCACTGCCTCTATCCTCACCATTGTCATTGGATTCACCACTTTTATTCCTTTCTTCTTCTACTAACAATAAGGAACCTCTTTACTGTGACATAGAGGATTCCTCTTTCTTTTCTTGTTCTCTTCTTCCCTATATGAGCAGGAGCAAGGACAAGAACATTCTTATTGAAGCAGATCATGAACCTGAAAGGACTCTGAAGAGGAAGTCAAGAGAAACTAAAAATCAACAATTCAGAGAAACCTCAAAAAATAAAAAAAAAGAAGAAAAAAAAAGAGAAAAAGGAAAGACAAAAAGCTTCCACCTCCGAGTCATGGGAGATGGAAAGACTCATTTAAAGGGTTTATAGCTCAGTGGTAGAATATTTGACTGCAAATCAAGAGATCCCTGAGATACCTCAGGGGATAAATTATCCTCCACACAACTATTGGGAGCAAATAAGGATAAAAACACCAAAATCACTAGGGATCATGCAACAGAAGCAAGGAAAAGACATAAAGGAGTTCAAAAAGCACCATTGGATCTTCAAGAAGGCGCCACCCTCACTCAGGTGGACTCATTCCTTGTTCTTATTTTCTCTGTTTTTTCGGTTTTTATCCTTCATGTTTATCTATATTTTGTGTCTCTACTTCATGATCATTAGTATGTAGTAACTATGCCTTAAAGATTATGAATAATTCCATTAATCCTTCACCTCTCTTAAAAGAAAAATGTTTTAATTCAAAAGAACAAGAAGTACATGAATTTCGAATTTATCCTTGAATTTAGTTTAATTATATTGATGTGGTGACAATACTTTTGTTTTCTGAATGAATGCTTGAACAGTGCATATTTTTTATCTTGTTGTTTATGAATGTTAAAATTTTTGGCTCTTGAAAGAATGATGAACAAAGAGAAATGTTATTGATGATCTGAAAAATCATGAAATTGATTCTTGAAGCAAGAAAAAGCAGTGAAAAAGAAGAAGCTTGCATAAAAAAAAAAAGAAAAAAAGTGGCGAAAAAAATAGAAAGAAAAAAAAGCAAGCAGAAAAAGCCAATAGCCCTTAAAAACAAAAGGCAAGGGTAAAAAGGATCCAAGGCTTTGAGCATCAATGGATAGGAGGGCCCAAGGAAATTAAATCCAGGCCTAAACGGCTAAATCAAGCTGTCCCTAACCATGTGCTTGTGTCATGAAGGTCCAAGTGAAAAGCTTGAGACTGAGTGGTTAAAGTCGTGATCCAAAGAAAAAGAGTGTGCTTAAGAGCTCTGGACACCTCTAACTGGGGACTCTAGCAAAGCTGAGTCACAATCTGAAAAGGTTCACCCAGTCATGTGTCTGTGGCATTTGTGTATCCGGTGGTAATACTGGAAAACAAAATGCTTAGGGCCACGGCCAAGACTCATAAGTAGCTGTGTTCAAGAATCAACATGCTTAACTAGGAAAGTCAATAACACTATCTGAAATTCTAAGTTCCTAGAGAAGCCAACCATTCTAAACTTCAAAGGAAAAAGTGAGATGCCAAAACTGTTCAGAAGCAAAAAGCTACAAGTCCCGCTCATCTAATTATAAGTAATATTCATTGATATTTTGGAATTTATAGTATATTCTTTTCTTTTTATCCTATTTGATTTTCAGTTGCTTGGGGACAAGCAACTATTTAAGTTTGGTGTTGTGATGAGCGGATAATTTATACGCTTTTTGGCATTGTTTTTAGGTAGTTTTTAGTAAGTTCAAGCTATTTTTAGGGATGTTTTCATTAGTTTTTATGTTAAATTCATATTTCTGGATTTTACTATGAGTTTGTGTGTTTTTCTGTGATTTCAGGTAATTTCTGGCTGAAATTGAGGGACTTGAGCAAAACTCTGAAAAAGGCTGACAAAAGGACTGCTGATGCTGTTGGAATCTGACCTCCCTGCACTCAAAATGAATTTTCTGGAGCTACAGAACTCCAAATGGCGCGCTCTCAACGGCGTTGGAAAGTAGACATCCAGAGCTTTCCAACAATATATAATAGTTTATACTTTATTCGGAAATTGACGACATAACTTGGCGTTGAACGCCAAGTACATGCTGCTGTCTGGAGTTAAACGCCAGAAACACGTCATGATCCGGAGTTGAACGCCCAAAACACGTTATAACTTGGAGTTCAACTCCAATAAAAGCCTCAGCTCATGAATAGATCAAGCTCAGCCCAAACATACACCAAGTGGGCCCCGGAAGTGGATTTATGCATCAATTACTTACTCATGTAAACCCTAGGAGCTAGTTTATTATAAATAGAACTTTTTACTATCATAATCTCATCCTGGATTGTATTTTGAATCCTGTGATCACGTTTTGGGGGCTGGCCATTCGGCCATGCCTGAACCTTTTACTTATGTATTTTCAACAGTGGAGTTTCTGCACACCATAGATTAAGGGTGTGGAGCTCTGCTGTACCTCAAGTTTCAATACAATTACTCTTACTTTCTATTCAATTCTCTTTTATTCTTATTCCAAGATATACGCTACACTTAACTTTGATGAATGTGATAATCCGTGACACTCATCATCATTCTCACCTATGAACGCGCGTGACTGACAACCACTTCCGTTCTACCTTAGGCCGGGCACATATCTCTTAGATTCCCCAACAGAATCTTCGTGGTATAAGCTAGATAGATGGCGGCATTCATGAGGATCCGGAAAGTCTAAACCTTGTCTATGGTATTCCGAGTAGGATTCTGGGATTGAATGACTGTGACGAGCTTCAAACTCCTGAAGGCTGGGCGTGATGACAAACGCAAAAGAATCAAGGGATTCTATTCCAACCTGATTGAGAACCGACAGATGATTAGCCGTGCTGTGACAGAGCATAGGAACGTTTTCACTGAGAGGATGGGATGTAGCCATTGACAATGGTGATGCCCTACATACAGCTTGCCATGGAAAGGAGTAAGAAGGATTGGATGAATGTAATAAGAAAGTAGAGATTCAAGAGGAGCACAACATCTCCATACGCCTATCTGAAATTTCCACTATTGATTTACATAAGTATCTCTATCCATTTATTTTCTGTTTATTTTTATTAATCATATTTGATTTTCTAAATTCCATAATTTTATCCTCCTGACTGGGATTTACAAGATGACCATAGCTTGCTTCATACCAACAATCTCTGTAGGATCGACCCTTACTCACGTAAGGTATTACTTGGACGACCCAGTACACTTGCTGGTTAGTTGTGCGGAGTTGTGAATTGAATTTTAGACACCGTGATCTTGAGCACCAAGTTTTTGGAGCCATTACCGGGGATTGTTTCGAGTTAGAAAAGAATGAATCACAATTTCGTGCACCAGCAGTAATGGAGAACATGTTGAGGTTTTGGAGATACTATGTCTTCTGAATTTCTGCTTTTCTACTGTCTTCTTCTTCACGCACACAGGTCTCCTTCAATGGCAAGCTGTATGTTGGTGGATCACCGTTGTCAATAGCTACCAGCCGTCTTCTCAATGAAAAGGGTCCATGGACATGGCTAATCATCTGTTGGTTCTCACCAATATTGGAATAGGATCCATTGATCCTTTTGCGTCTATCACTATGCCCAACAGTCATGAGTTTGAAGCTCGTCACAGTCATCCCATCCCAGATCCTACTCGAAATACCACAGACAAGGTTTAGACTTTCCAAATCTCAGGAATGCTGCCAATTGTTTCTAGCTTATACCACGAAGACTCTAATCTCAAAGAATTGAAGGCTTTGTCGTCAGGAGAGGCAATCAAACGCATGGACCAGGAACCCAAGAGATATACATTCAATCTGAGGTAGAACGGAAGTGGTTGTCAAGCACGCGTTCATAGGTTGAGAATGGTGATGAGTGTCACGGATCATCACAGTCATCATGTTGAAGTGTGAATGAATATCTTAGAATAGAAGCAAGCATGATTGAATAGAAAACAGAAGTAATTGCATTAATTCATCGAGACACAGCAGGGCTCCTCACCCCCAACCATGGGGTTTAGAGACTCATGCCGTCAAAGATACAAATTCAGATGTAAAAAATATCATGAGGTACAAAATAAATCTCTAAAAGTAGTTTTTATACTCAACTAGTAACCTAGGTTTTTTCAGAAAATGAGTAAACTAAGATAGATAGTGCAGAAATCCACTTTCGGGGCCCACTTGGTGTGTGTTGGTGCTGAGCATTGAAGCTTTCACGTGTAGAAGTCTTCTTTGGATTTGAACACCAGTTGTAACTTGTTTCTGGCGTTTGACTCTAGCTTGCAACTTATTTCTGGCGTTTAACGCCAGAATATGGCAGAGAGCTGGCATTGAACGCCAGTTTGCGTCGTCTAAACTCGAACAAAGTATGAACTATTATATATTGCTGAAAATCTCTGGATGTCTACTTTCCAATGTAATTAAGAGCGTGTCATTTGCACTCTTATAGCTTGAAAAATTCTATCTCGAGTGTAGGGAGGTCAATATCCAACAATATCTGCAGTCCTTTTTCAGCCTCTGAATCAGATTTTTGCTCAGGTCCCTCAATTTCAGCCAGAAAATACCTGAAATCACAGAAAAACACACAAACTCATAGTAAAGTCCAGAAATGTGAATTTTGCATAAAAACCAATAAAAATATACTAAAAAGTAGCTAGATCCTACTAAAAACTATATGAAAATACCCCCAAAAAGCGTATAAAATATCCGCTCATCACAATACCAAACTTAAACTGTTGCTTGTCCCTAAGCAACTAGATAAACAAAATAGGATAGCATGAAGATCAAGAGGCAATCTCAGAGTTTTACATGAAGCTCAATCCTAATTAGATGAGCGGGACTAGTAGCTTTTTGCTTCTGAACAGTTTTGGCATCTCACTTCATCCCTTGAAGTTTAGAATGATTGGCATCCATAGGAACTCAGAATTCAGATAGTGTTATTGATTCTCCTAGTTTAGTATGTTGATTTTTGAACACAGCTACTTTATGAGTCTTGGCCATGGCCCTAAGCACTTTGTTTCCAGTATTATCACCGGATACATAAATGTCACAGACACATAACTGGATGAACCTTTTCAGATTGTGACTCAGCTTTGCTAAAGTCCCCAATTATAGGTGTCCAGAGTTCTTAAGCATACTCTTTGGATTACGACTTTAACAACTCAGTCTCAAACTTTTCACTTGGACCTGCATGCCACAAGCACATGATTAGGGACAGCTTGATTCAGCCGCTTAGGCCAGGATTTTATTCCTTTGGCCCTCCTATCCCTTAATGCTCAAAGCCTTGAATCTTTTTTTTTTACCCTTGCCTTTTGGTTTAAAGGGTTATTGGCTTTTTCTGCTTGCTTTTCTTTTTCTTTCTTTTTCTTTTGCGCCAAATTTATTATTATTATTATTATTATTATTATTATTATTATTATTATTATTATTATTATTATTATTATTATTATTATTATTATATATATATATATTCACTGCTTTTTCTTGCTTTAAGAATCAATTTTATGATTTTTCAGATTATCAATAACATTTCTCTTTTTCATCATTCTTTCAAGAGCCAACAGTTTTAACATTCATAAATAACAAGATAAAAAATATGCACTGTTTAAGCATTCTTTCAGAAAACAAAAAGTGTTGCCACCACATATAAATAATTTGAATTTTTCTTATTAAGAACTCGAAAAAGTTGCTTCCTTATTCTAAAAATATCTGCTATTTCATTCATGTTTAATGATGATGAAAAAAATAAATTATAGCTTACTTGGAGATGATAAAAATAAAAATAAAAATACCAACTACTACTACTCATATGACTCCTAAAATAGATCTCTAATAGCAGAAGTTATTACAGAGTTAAGATTAGGACTCAACAATCTCTATTTTGGGAGATGGATGCTCCTTCAATCTGGGGGGTGTCTGGTCCTTCAAGAGACAGCTTCTGGCACTTCAGCTCCTATAGCTTACGCCCTTACTTCTCTTGTTCCTTAAGCAGTTTGCAAAGCATGCTATTTTGATTCTGTTGTTCTTCCTTAAGTTGATCCATAGTTTCTTGCAGCTTGGTGATAGATGCTTCTAGGTGGGTCCAGTAGTCAATCTGAGAGATTTCTGGGAGGAACTCCTGTGCCCTCCTTTTGATGGAGTTATCTTGCACTTGTTGTCCTTCCATTGACTTTTTTTGTGATTGGGTGGTCGACTGAGATATACTCATCTACTCCCATCTTTACCCCAGCATCTTTTCATAGCAGAGAAATCAAGCTTGGTGATGAGCGGATAATTTGTATACTTTTTGGCATTATTTTTAGTATGTTTTTGATATGATATAGTTAGTTTTTAGTATATTTTTATTAGTTTTTAATTAAAATTCACTTTTCTGGACTTTACTATGAGTTTGTGTGTTTTTCTGTGATTTCAGGTATTTTCTGGCTGAAATTGAGGGACCTGAGCAAAAATCTGATCCAGAGACTCAAAAGGACTGCAGATGCTGTTGGATTCTGACCTCCCTGCACTCGAAGTGGATTTTCTGGAGCTACAGAAGCCCAATTGGCGCGCTCTCAACGGCGTTGGAAAGTAGACATCCTGGGCTTTCTAGCAATATATAATAGTCCATACTTTGCCCAAGATTTGATGGCCCAAACCGGCGTTCAAAGTCACCTCAAGAAATCCCAGCGTTAAACGCTGGAACTGGCACCCAAATGGGAGTTAAACGCCCAAACTGGCACCAAAGCTGGCGTTTAACTCCAAGAAGAGTCTCTACACGAAATTGATTCATTGCTCAGCCCAAGCACACACCAAGTGGGCCCGGAAAAGGATTTTTATGTCATTTACTCATTTCTGTACACCCTAGGCTACTAGTTTCTTATAAGTAGGACCTTTTACTATTGTATAGAAAGCTTTTGATCATGTTTTATGATTGAACCCTCTTTGGGAGGCTGGCCATTCGGCCATGCCTAGACCTTGTTCTTATGTATTATCAACGGTGGAGTTTCTACACACCATAGATTAAGGTGTGGAGCTCTGCTGTACCTCGAGTATTAATGCAATTACTATTGTTCTTTCATTCAAATTCCGCTTGTTCTTTTACCAAGATATCACTTGTTCTTCAACATGATGAAGGTGATGATTGACGCCCATCACCATTCTCACCCATGAACAAGGTGACTGACAACCATTCTTGTTCTACAAGCATCTGAGGCTTAGTGAATATCTCTTGGATTTCTGATTGCATGATGCATGGTTGATCGCCTGACAACCGAGTGCTCGCTTGACAAACGAGCCAGCCATTCCGTGAGATCAGAGTCTTCGTGGTATAGGCAAGAACTGATGGCAGCATTCAAGAGAATCCGGAAGGTCTAACCTTGTCTGTGGTATTCTGAGTAGGATTCAATGACTGAATGACTGTGACGTGCTTCAAACCTGTAACCTACTGGGTGTTAGTGACAGACGCAAAAGAGTTATTCTATTCCGGTAGGGGAGGGAACCGAACCGGTGATTGGCCGTACTGTGACAGAGTATTGAGCATTAGCTTTCACTGCGAGGATGGGAGGTAGCTGCTGACAACAGTGAGACCCTATACGAGCTTGCCATGGAAAGGAGTAAGAAGGGTTGGATGAAGACAGTAGGAAAGCAGAGAGACGGAAGGGAAGGCATCTTCATACACTTGTCTGAAGCTCTTACACCAATGATATACATAAGTATCACTATCCTTATCTTTATGTTATTTTCGTTCATCATCATATACATTTGAGCTTGCCTGACTAAGATTTACAAGATGACCATAGCTTGCTTCAATACTAACAATCTCCGTGGGATCGACCCTTACTCACGTAAGGTTTATTACTTGGACGACCCAGTGCACTTGCTGGTTAGTCGTGCGAAGTTGTGTAATGCCATGGTATTAGGCGCACCAAGTTTTTGGAGCCATTACCAGGGATTATGAGAGTTGTGAAAAAGTATAGTTCACAATTTCGCATGTCAAGTTTTTGGCGCCGTTGCCGGGGATTGTTCTAGTTTTGAGCAAGCCTTTGGTAACATCAGAGCCAAGATCCGGCAACAACATCAAATTTTTGGTGTTATTGCCCGGGATTGTTCAGGTTGGACAACTGACGGTTCATCTTGTTGCTTAGATTAGGTATTTTTTTTTTCGAAATTCTTGAAGATGAATTCTAGAGTTTCATGATGATTTGTTGAAATCTGGCTGGCTGAGAAGCCATGTCTAATCTGATTGGACCGAGGTTTCAACTTATCACCACAAGAGCTTGTTGATTTCGTATCAATCTTGCTTTTGGAGCAGTGATTTGCTAAGGCTTGGCTGACCTTTGGTCATGTCCAGTGTTTTGGACCGAAGCTTTCTTTGGAAGCTTGGCTGGCTGTGAAGCCATGTCTAATTCCTGGACCGGAGTCTTAGACTAGCATTGCACTGATTCCTAGAATTCTCATTAAGAATTTTGATACCTTCTTTTCCTACTTAATTTTCGAAAAAAACACAAAAAAATTAAAAAAAAATCATAAAATTCAAAAATATTTCTTGTTTAAGTCTAGTGTCTCATCCTAAGTTTGGTGTCAATTGCATGTTTTTGTTATAATTTTCGAATCCATGCATATATTTCTTTGTTTTGATCTTTGAATTCTATTGACTTGAGTATTTTATGTGTCTCATATGCATTTTCAGTTCATTAGTGTCAGTAGTACACAAACTGCTAAGTTTGGTGTCTTGCATGCATTATTATTTGATTCTTGTTGCATTTTGATTATTAAAAATCCAAAAATATTTCTAATTTGTGTCTTTTCAAGTCAATGATACAAGGGATTGAAGATTCAGAACACACTGCAGAGGAATTATACAGAAAAAGCTGAGCATTCAAAAATGCCCAATGAAGAAGGCAGACTGGCGTTTAAACGCCAGCCAGGGCACCTGGTTGGGCGTTTAACGCCCAAAAAGGGTGCATTTTGGGCGTTAAACGCCAGAATGTATACCATTCTGGGCGTTTAACGCCAGGATGGTGCCAGGAGGAAGATTTTGTTTTCAAATCAATTTTTTTCAAGTTTTTCAAAATCAAATCTTTTTCAAATCATATATTTTCAATCAAATGTTTTCAAAATCAATTTCTTTCCTTTTTCAAAGATACTTACTAACAATTAATGATTTGATTGAACATTTTTTGCCTTTTCTATTAAGGAAGGTTTTATGTTTGAATCATATCTTTTCTTGTTAGGCAAGTCATTAATTTTTAAAATCATATCTTTTCAAATTGTTTTCAAATCATATCTTTTCAAATTGTTTTCAAATCATATCTCTTAAAACTGTTTTCAAATCATATCTTCTCAATCACATCTTTTTAAAACCATAACTTTTCAATCAAATCTTTTTAATCACATCTTTTTCAAATTAGTTTTCAATCAAATCTTTTTGATTTCTAATTTCAAATTCTTTTTCAAAAATCACTTGATTTCTTTCTCACTTTGAATTTTCGAAATTTTTCAATCAAATTTTCAAAATGTTTTCAAAATCTTTTGATTGAATTTTCGAAAATTCTCTTCCCTCCTTCCCACATCCTTTTATGGAATACTACTCCTTCTAAATGCACAATTCGAACCTTATCCAATTAAAGTTCGAATTCTTCTTCTCCTTCTTCTTACTATTTCTCTTTTCCTCTGACACTTCAAGGAATCTCTATACTGTGACATAGAGGATTCCACATTTTCTTTTTCTCTTCTCTTTCATATGAGCAGAAGCAGAGACAAAGGCATTCTTGTTGAAGCTGATCCTGAACCTGAAAGGACCTTGAAGAGAAAGCTAAGAGAAGCCAAAGCACAACTCTCTTTAGAAGACCTGACCGAATTCTTCAAAGAAGAAGAACCCATGGCAGCCGAAAACAACAACAATGCCAACAATGCAAGGAAGGTGCTGGGTGACTTTACTGCACCTACTCCCGATTTCTATGGGAGAAGCATCTCTATCCCTGCCATTGGAGCAAACAACTTTGAGCTTAAGCCTCAATTAGTTTCTCTAATGCAACAGAATTGCAAGTTCCATGGACTTCCAATGGAAGATCCTCATCAGTTTTTAGCTGAATTCTTGCAAATCTGTGACACAGTCAAGACTAATGGGGTTAACCCTGAGGTCTATAGACCGATGCTATTCCCTTTTGCTGTAAGAGACAGAGCTAGAATATGGTTGGATTCTCAACCTAAAGAAAGCCTGGACTCTTGGGAAAAGCTAGTCAATGCCTTCTTGGCAAAGTTCTTTCCACCACAAAGATGGAGTAAGCTTAGAGTGGAAGTCCAAACCTTCAGACAGAAGGATGGAGAATCCCTCTATGAAGCTTGGGAAAGATACAAACAATTAAGCAGAAGATGTCCTTCAGACATGCTTTCTGAATGGAGCATCATAGGTATTTTCTATGATGGTCTCTCTGAACTATCTAAGATGTCCTTGGATAGCTCTGCTGGAGGATCTCTTCATCTGAAGAAGACGCCTGCAGAAGCTCAAGAGCTAATTGAAATGGTTGCAAATAACCAATTCATGTACACTTCTGAAAGGAATCCTGTGAACAATGGGACTAGTCAGAAGAAAGGAGTTCTTGAGATTGACACTCTGAATGCCATATTGGCTCAGAACAAGATATTGACTCAACAAGTCAATTTGATCTCTCAAAGTCTGTCTGGAATGCAAAATGCACCAAACAGTACTAAGGAAGCTTCATCTGAGGAAGAAGCCTATGATCCTGAGAACCCTTCAATGGAAGAGGTGAATTACCTAGGAGAACCCTATGGAAACACCTATAATTCTTCATGGAGAAATCACCCAAATTTCTCATGGAAGAATCAAGAGAGACCTCAACAAGGTTTCAATAACAATAATGGTGGAAGAAACAGGCCTGGCAACAACAAGCCTTTTCCATCATCTTCTCAGCAACAGACAGAGAGTTCTAAGCAGAATACTTCTGACTTAGCAACAATGGTCTCTGATCTAATAAAGACCACTCAAAGTTTCATGAATGAAACAAGGTCCTCCATCAGAAATTTGGAAGGACAAGTGGGTCAGCTGAGCAAGAAAGTTACTTACTCCCTCCTAGCACTCTCCCAAGTAATACAGAAGAAAATCCAAAAGGAGAGTGCAAAGCTATTAACATGGCCGAATTCTGGGAGGAAAGAGAGGAGGAGGACGCCACTGAGGAAGACCTCAGTGGGCGTGCACTAACCTCCAATGAGTTCCCCAATGAGGAACAATGGGAATCCGAGGCTCAAATTGAGACCATAGAGATTCCCTTGGACTTACTTCTGCCATTCATGAGCTCTGATGAGTATTCTTCCTCTGAAGAGGATGAGTATGTCACTGAAGAGCAAGTTGCTAAATACCTTGGAGCAATCATGAAGCTAAATGATAAGTTATTTGGAAATGAGACTTGGGAGGATGAACCACCCTTGCTCACTAAAGAACTGGATGACTTGTCTAGGCAGAAACTGCCTCAAAAGAGGCAGGATCTTGGGAAGTTTTCTATACCTTGTACCATAGGCACCATGACCTTCAAGAAGGCCTTGTGTGACTTAGGGTCAAGTGTAAACCTCATGCCCCTCTCTGTAATGGAGAAATTAGGGATTTTTGAGGTGCAAGCTGCAAGAATCTCATTAGAGATGGCAGACAACTCAAGAAAACAAGCCCATGGACTTGTAGAGAATGTTTTGGTTAAAGTTGAAGACCAGTACATTCCTACTGATTTCATAGTCCTAGAGACTGGGAAGTGCATGGATGAATCCATCATCCTTGGCAGACCCTTCCTAGCCACAGCAAAGGCTATGATTGATGTTGACAGAGGAGAGTTAATCATTCAAGTGAATGAAAAATCCTTGGTGTTTAAGGCCCAAGGATATCCCTCTGTCATCATGGAGAGGAAGCATGAAGAGCTCCTCTCAAAACAGAGCCAAACAGAGCCCCCACAGTCAAACTCTAAGTTTGGTGTTGGGAGGCTACAACCAAACTCTAAGTTTGGTGTTGAAACCCCACATTCAAACTCTAAGTTTGGTGTTGGGAGGTTTCAACACGGTTCTGAGCATTTCTGAGGCTCCATGAGAGCCCTCTGTCAAGCTAATGACATTAAAGAAGCGCTTGTTGGGAGGCAACCCAATGTTTTATAATTAATTATTTTCTTTTGTTATTTTATCTTTTTTTTGTAGGTTGATGATCATAAGAAGTCACAAAAACAATGAAAAAAGCAAAAACAGAATGAAAACAGGAAGAAAACAGCACACCCTGGAGGAGAAGAAACTGGCGTTCAAACGCCAGTAATGCTAGCTGTTGGGCGTTTAACGCCCAGTCTGGCACCAT
This sequence comes from Arachis stenosperma, assembly GCF_014773155.1. Taxonomy (NCBI): domain Eukaryota; kingdom Viridiplantae; phylum Streptophyta; class Magnoliopsida; order Fabales; family Fabaceae; genus Arachis; species Arachis stenosperma. Next base: position 75,024,467 of record NC_080383.1, read on the forward strand.
TCTGGGCGTTTAACGCCAGAAAGGGGCACCAGACTGGCGTTAAACGCCAGTAAAGGGTAAGAACCTGGCGTTAAACGCCAGGAATGGGCACCAGCCCGGCGTTTAACGCCAGAAATGGCTCAAAACGTGATTTTGAGCAACATTTGGTGCAGGGATGACTTTTCCTTGACACTACAGGATCTGTGGACCCCACAGGACCCTACCATCACTCTCTCTCTTCTTCCCCCATTCACCAATCACCTCAACACCTCTTCCCCAAAAACCCCTCACCTATCAAATCCCATCTTTCTCTTCACCACTCACATCCATCCTTCATAAAACCCCACCAACCTCACCCTTCAAATTCAAACCACTTTCCCTCCCAAACCCACCCATAATGGCCGAACCTTTACCCCCTTCTCTCCTATAAATACCCTTCTTCAACTCTTCATTTTCACACAACCTAAACACCCTTTCTTCCCCCTTCTTGGCCGAATACACCACCATCTCCCTCTTCCTCATTTCTTCTTCTTCTACTCCCTTCTTTCTTCTTTTGCTCGAGGACGAGCAAACATTTTAAGTTTGGTGTGGTAAAAGCATTGCTTTTTTATAACCATTATGGCATCCAAGGCCGGAGAAACCTCTAGAAAGAGGAAAGGGAAGGCAAAAGCTTCCACCTCCGAGTCATGGGAGATGGATAGATTCCTCTCAAGGGTGCATCAAGACCACTTCTATGAAGTTGTGGCCTTGAAGAAGGTGATCCCCGAAGTCCCCTTTTCACTCAAAAAGGGTGAATATCCGGAGATCCGCCATGAGATCCGAAGAAGAGGTTGGGAAGTACTCACCAACCCCATTCAACAAGTCGGAATCTTGATGGTTCAAGAGTTCTATGCCAATGCATGGATCACAAAGAACCATGACCAAAGTGTGAACCCGAATCCAAAGAATTATCTCACTATGGTTCGGGGGAAATACTTGGATTTTAGTCCGGAGAGTGTGAGGGTGGCGTTCAACTTGCCTATGATGCAAGGAGATGAGCATCCTTACACTAGAAGGGTCAACTTTGATCAAAGGTTGGACCAAGTCCTCACAACCATATGTGAAGAGGGCGCACAATGGAAGCAAGATTCAAGAGGAAAGCCGGTTCAATTGAGAAGGCATGACCTCAAGCCCGTGGCTAGAGGATGGTTAGAGTTCATACAACGCTCAATCATTCCCACTAGCAACCGGTCCGAAGTTACCATAGACCGGGCCATCATGATCCATAGCATCATGATTGGAGAAGAAATAGAAGTTCATGAGGTTATAGCCCAAGAACTCTACAAGGTGGCGGACAAGACCTCCACTTTGGCAAGGTTAGCCTTTCCTCATCTCATCTGTCACCTCTGTTATTCAGTTGGAGTTGACATAGAGGGAGATATCCCCATTGATGAGGACAAGCCCATCACCAAGAAAAGGATGGAGTACACAAGAGACCCCTCTCACCATGAGATCCCTGAGATTCCTCAAGGGATGCACTTTCCTCCACAAAATTATTGGGAGCAATTAAACACCTCCCTAGGAGAATTGAGTTCCAACATGGGACAACTGAGGGTGGAGCATCAAGAACACTCCATCATCCTTCATGAAATTAGAGAAGACCAAAGAATCATGAGGGAGGAGCAACAAAGACAAGGAAGAGACATTGAGGAGCTCAAGCACTCCATAGGATCTTCAAGAGCAAGAAAGAGCCGCCATCACTAAGGTGGACCCGTTCCTTGATTTCCTTGCTCTTTATTCTTCTGTTTTTCGATTTTTATGCTTATGGTTATCCATGTTTGTGTCTTGTGATCATTAGTGTCTTAGTGTCTATGCCTTAAAGTTATGAATGTCCTATGAATCCATCACCTTTCTTCAATAAAAATGTGCTTAATTGAAAAGGAAAGAATTGCATGAATTCTGAATTTTATAATAGTTTAATTATTTTGATGTGGTGGCAACACTTTTGTTCTCTGAATGTATGCTTGAACAGTGCATATGTCTTTTGAATTTGTGGTTCATGAATGTTGGCTCTTGAAAGAATGATGAAAAAGGAGACATGTTACTGAGGATCTGAAAAATCAATAAAATGATTCTTGAAGCAAGAAAAAGCATTTCAAAAAAAAAAAAACCGAAAAAAAAAGAAAAGAAAGAATCAAAAGAAAGAATAAAGTTGTGATCCAAGGCAAATAAGAGTGTGCTTAAGAACCCTGGACACCTCTAATTGGGGACTTTAGCAAAGCTGAGTCACAATCTGAAAAGGTTCACCCAATTATGTGTCTGTGGCATGTATGTATCCGGTGGTAATACTGGAAGACAGAGTGCTTTGGGCCACAGCCAAGACTCAATAAATAGCTATGTTCAAGAATCATCATACCTCACTAGGAGAATCATTAACACTATCTGGATTCTGAGTTCCTAAAGAAGCCAATCATTCTGAATTACAAGGGATAGAGTGAGATGCCAAAACTATTCAGAGACAAAAAGATAAAAGCCCCGCTCATCTAATTAATACTGATCTTCATAGATGTTTTTGGAGTTCATTGCATGTTCTCTTCTTTTTATCTTATTTGATTTTCAGTTGCTTGGGGACAAGCAACAATTTAAGTTTGGTGTTGTGATGAGCGGATAATTTGTATACTTTTTGGCATTATTTTTAGTATGTTTTTGATATGATATAGTTAGTTTTTAGTATATTTTTATTAGTTTTTAATTAAAATTCACTTTTCTGGACTTTACTATGAGTTTGTGTGTTTTTCTGTGATTTCAGGTATTTTCTGGCTGAAATTGAGGGACCTGAGCAAAAATCTGATCCAGAGACTCAAAAGGACTGCAGATGCTGTTGGATTCTGACCTCCCTGCACTCGAAGTGGATTTTCTGGAGCTACAGAAGCTCAATTGGCGCGTTCTCAACGGCGTTGGAAAGTAGACATCCTGGGCTTTCCAGCAATATATAATAGTCCATACTTTGCCCAAGATTTGATGGCCCAAACCGGCGTTCAAAGTCACCTCAAGAAATCCCAGCGTTAAACGCTGGAACTGGCACCCAAATGGGAGTTAAACGCCCAAACTGGCACCAAAGCTGGCGTTTAACTCCAAGAAGAGTCTCTACACGAAATTGCTTCATTGCTCAGCCCAAGCACACACCAAGTGGGCCCGGAAAAGGATTTTTATGTCATTTACTCATTTCTGTACACCCTAGGCTACTAGTTTCTTATAAGTAGGACCTTTTACTATTGTATAGAAAGCTTTTGATCATGTTTTTATGATTGAACCCTCTTTGGGAGGCTGGCCATTCGGCCATGCCTAGACCTTGTTCTTATGTATTATCAACGGTGGAGTTTCTACACACCATAGATTAAGGTGTGGAGCTCTGCTGTACCTCGAGTATTAATGCAATTACTATTGTTCTTTCATTCAAATTCCGCTTGTTCTTTTACCAAGATATCACTTGTTCTTCAACATGATGAAGGTGATGATTGACGCCCATCACCATTCTCACCCATGAACAAGGTGACTGACAACCATTCTTGTTCTACAAGCATCTGAGGCTTAGTGAATATCTCTTGGATTTCTGATTGCATGATGCATGGTTGATCGCCTGACAACCGAGTGCTCGCCTGACAAACGAGCCAGCCATTCCGTGAGATCAGAGTCTTCGTGGTATAGGCAAGAACTGATGGCAGCATTCAAGAGAATCCGGAAGGTCTAACCTTGTCTGTGGTATTCTGAGTAGGATTCAATGACTGAATGACTGTGACGTGCTTCAAACCTATAACCTACTGGGCGTTAGTGACAGACGCAAAAGAGTTATTCTATTCCGGTAGGGGAGGGAACCGAACCGGTGATTGGCCGTACTGTGACAGAGTATTGAGCATTAGCTTTCACTGCGAGGATGGGAGGTAGCTGCTGACAACAGTGAGACCCTATACGAGCTTGCCATGGAAAGGAGTAAGAAGGGTTGGATGAAGACAGTAGGAAAGCAGAGAGACGGAAGGGAAGGCATCTTCATACACTTGTCTGAAGCTCTTACACCAATGATATACATAAGTATCACTATCCTTATCTTTATGTTATTTTCGTTCATCATCATATACATTTGAGCTTGCCTGACTAATATTTACAAGATGACCATAGCTTGCTTCAATACTAACAATCTCCGTGGGATCGACCCTTACTCACGTAAGGTTTATTACTTGGACGACCCAGTGCACTTGCTGGTTAGTCGTGCGAAGTTGTGTAATGCCATGGTATTAGGCGCACCAAGTTTTTGGAGCCATTACCAGGGATTATGAGAGTTGTGAAAAAGTATAGTTCACAATTTCGCATGTCACTTGGGTAGGCCAATTTGGCTTCAGTGGAGTTCTTGTTTGCAATTGTGTAAAGCTCACAAGAAATCAAATGATGAACCTCCACTTTGTCTCCCAGCATAATGCAATAGATCATCACTGCTCTTTTGACAGTGACCTCAGAGCGGTTACTGGTGGGCAGTATGGAATGCCTAATGAAACCCAGCCAGCCTCTAGCAACTAGTTTGAGATTTCCTCTCTTGAGTTGATTTGGGACACCCTTTATGTTGGTTATCCACTTGGCTCCAGGGATGCATATGTCCTCTAGAACTTGGTCCAAGTGCTTATCTACTCTCACTATTCTCCTATTAAAGGATTCTAGATCATCTTGTAGTTGAGGCAGCTTGAAGACCTCTCTTATTCTGTCCAGGTCAAAGTAAATAATCTTCCCTCTGACCATGGTTCGAAAGGTATAAAAAGTGGTTCTAATCATTCTCTGCCTCTCTGTTTGCCACAGATTTTAGTAGAATTCTTGAACCATGTTTCTACCCACCTTTGTCTCAGGATTAGCTAGAAATTTCCAGCCTCTGTTTCGAATCTACTCTTGGATCTTCGGATATTTGTCTTCTTTCAGATCGAATTTAACTTCCGGGATCACTGACCTTAGACCCATTATTTTGTAGTAATGGTCGGAATGTTCCTTGGTCAAGAACCTCTCTTGATTTCAAAGTGATTTTGGATTATTCTCTTTCTTACCTCTTGAAGTGGTTTGTTTTCCCTTAGAAGCCATGATCTTAGTGAGTCTTAGCTCAGTGATCATGCAAAACACACCAAACTTAGAGGTTTTCTTGTCTTCAAGCAAAAGAAAGAAAAAGAGAGGAGAAGGAGGAGAGCCAAATTCAAATTGTGGAGGAAAGGGGGTGGTCAAATGTGAATTTAAAAGAAGGGGTGGGCTTGAAATTTTTTTTGAAAAAGATATGATAGAAGATATGATTTGTAAAAGATAAGTATGAAATGCAAATGATGTAATTTTAAAATTGAAAAGATATGAGAGGATTTTGAAAAAGATAAAACTGAATTGGAAAAGATAGTATGATGAGTTGAAAAAGATTTGAAAAGATATTAAAAAGATAGATGGATTTTGCAAAAGATTTGAAAAGAAATAAAAAAGATATATGAGTTTTGAAAAAAGATTTGAAAAGAAGAAAAGATTTTTAGGATTAAGAGTTATTTTTGAAATTTGAAATTGAAAGATGAGGATTTGTAATATGTTTATGCAAGAAATTATGGATGAAAACATAAAAAAAAATAAAAAAAATTGAGTTGGAAAACAAAACTACCTTCCCTCCACGTTCCTGGCGTTAAACACCCAAATGTTGCCTGTTTTGGGCGTTTAACGCCCAACTGTAGCTTGTTTTGGGCGTTTAACGCCCATTTGTTGCTTGTTTTGGGCGTTTAACACCCAGCCAAGTACCCTTGCTGGCGTTAAATGCCAGAAAGCCTTTGTCAGTGGGCATTTTTCTAAACGCCGAGGATGCTGTAAGTCTGGCGTTAAACGCCCAGAAATGTATCCTTACTGGCGTTAAACGCCTAGAATGATGCCCATTCTGGCGTTTAACGCCCAAAAGTGCCTCTTACTGGCGTTTTTGTGCCAGTGAATTTCTTTTCTCTGCTCTCTATTCTGAACCCTTCTGTAACTCTGTGAACTCCTGTAAATGAGAATTAATTCTGATAATAATTTATTAAACTCCTATAATTATTATTTAAATAACAAATATACTACAGTAATGGCTGGGTTGCCTCCTAGCAAGCGCTTCTTTATTGTCCTTAGCTGGATCTTACTGAGCCTTAATCTAGTCTCAGTTTTGAGCATTCTTGCTCAAAATTGCTTTCAATATAATGTTTGACTCTCTGTCCATTAACAATGAACTTTTTGCCAGAATCAATATCCTAAAGCTCTACATATCCATATGGTGACACACCTGTAATAACATATGGTCCTCTCCACCGAGATTTTAGTTTCCCAAGAAATAGTCTGAGCCTAGAGTTAAACAGCAAAACCTTTTGTCCTGGCTCAAAGACTCTGGATGACAGGTTCTTATCATGCCATCCTTTTGCTTTTTCCTTGTAAATTTTGGCATTTTCAAAAGCCTTGAGTCTGAATTCCTCTAGCTCATTCAGCTGGAGCAATCTTTTCTCTCCAGCTAATTTGGCATCAAGGTTTAGGAATCTGGTTGCCCAGTAGGCTTTATGCTCCAGTTCCACGGGCAGGTGACAGGCCTTCCCATACACAAGCTGGTATGGAGAGGTTCCTATAGGAGTCTTGAATGCTGTTCTGTATGCCCATAGAGCATCATCTAAGCTCTTTGCCCAATCCTTTCTACGGCAATTACAGTCCGTTCCAGGATTCTTTTTAATTCTCTATTAGAGACTTCAGCTTGCCCATTGGTCTGTGGATGATATGGAGTTGCCACCTTGTGGCTAATCCCATATCGGACCATGGCAGTATAAAGCTATTTATAGTAGAAATGAGTGCCTCCATCACTGATTAGTGATCTAGGGACACCAAATCCGCTAAAGATATATTTCTGGAGGAACTTCAGGACTGTCTTAGTATCGTTAGTAGGTGTCGCAATTGCCTCCACCCATTTAGATACATAGTCTACTGCCACCAGAATGTAAGTGTTTGAGTATGATGGTGGGAAAGGCCCCATGAAGTTAATACCCCATACATCAAACAACTCAATCTCTAAGATTCCTTATTGAGGCATGGCGTAACCATGAGGCAGATTACCAGCTCTCTGGCAATAGTCACAGTTACGTACAAACTCTCGGGAGACTCTATAGAGTGTAGGCCAGTAGAAGCCACATTGAAGGACCTTGGTGGTTGATCGCTCACCTTCGAAATGTCCTCCATATTGTGAGCCATGGCAATGCCATAGGATCTTCTGCGCCTCTTCTCTAGGCACGCACCTACGGATTATTCTGTCTGCGCATCTCTTGAATAGATATGGTTCATCCCACAAGTAGTACTTCACATCAGAAAGTAATTTTTTCTTTTGCTGCCTGCTGTACTCCTTGGGAATGAATATTCCAGCTTTATAGTTTGCAATGTCTGCAAACCATGGCACTTCCTGAATGGCAAAGAGTTGCTCATCCGGAAAAGTTTCAGAGATCTCAGTGAGGGGGAGAGACATCTCTTCTACTGGTTCTATTCGGGACAGGTGATCTGCTACTTGATTCTCTGTCCCTTTTCTGTCTCTTATTTCTATATCAAACTCTTGCAAAAGCAACACCCATCTTATGAGCCTGGGTTTTGAATCCTGCTTTGTAAGTAGATATTTAAGAGCAGCATGGTCAGTGTACACAATCACTTTTGATCCTACAAAATAGGATCTGAACTTGTCAATGGCATAAACCACTACAAGCAATTCATTTTCTGTGGTTGTGTAATTTTTTTGCACGTTATTTAGAACACGGCTGGCGTAGTAAATGACGTGCAGAAGCTTGTCATGCCTTTGTCCCAATACTGCATCAATAGCATGGTCATTGGCATCACACATTAGTTCAAATGGTAATGTCCAGTCCGGTGCAGAAATGACAGGCACTGTGACCAGCTTAGCCTTCAAAGTCTCAAAGGCCTGCAAACACTCTGTGTCAAAGACAAATAGTGTATCAGCAGCTAGCAGGTTACTCAGAGGTTTTGTGATTTTTGAAAAATACTTTATAAACCTTCTATAGAATCCTGCATGTCCCAGAAAGCTTCTGATTGCCTTAACATTGGTAGGTGGTGGTAATTTTTCAATTACCTCTACCTTGGCTTGGTCCACCTCTATCCCCTTGTTCAAAATTTTGTGTCTAAGGACAATTCCTTCAGTCACCATAAAGTGATATTTCTCCCAGTTTAAAACCAGGTTGGTCACTTGGCACCTTTTCAGAACAAGTGCTAGATGGTCAAGACAGGAGCTGAATGAATCTCCAAATACGGAGAAGTTGTCTATGAAGACTTCCAGAAATTTTTCTACCATATCAGAGAAAATAGAGAGCATGCATCTCTGAAAGGTTGCCGGTGCATTACACAGACCAAATGGCATCCTTCTGTAGGAAAATACTCCAGATGGACATGTGAATGTCGTTTTCTCTTGATCCTGGAGATCTACTGCAATTTGGTTGTAGCCTGAGTAGCCATCCAGGAAGCAGTAATAGTCATGACCTGCTAGTCTTTCTAGCATTTGGTCTATGAATGGTAAAGAAAAATGATCCTTTCTGGTGGCTGTATTGAGTCTTCTGTAGTCAATACACATACGCCACCCCGTAACTGTTCTTGTAGGAACCAGTTCATTTTTTTCATTATGAACCACTGTCATGCCTCCCTTTTTGGGTACAACTTGGACAGGGCTCACCCAGGGGCTATCAGAAATGGGATAAATAATCACATCCTCTAGTAATTTAGTGACCTCTTTCTACACCACCTCCTTCATGGCTGGATTCAGTCGCCTTTGTGGTTGAACCACTGGTTTGGTATTAACCTCCAGTAGGATCTTGTGCATGCATTTGGCTGGGTTAATGCCCTTGAGATCACTAATGGACCACCCAAGAACTGTCCTGTGTGTCCTTAGCACCTGAATTAGTGCTTTTTCTTCCTGTGGCTCTAAGGTAGAGCTTATGATTACAGAAAAAGTTTCACCTTCTCCCAGAAAAGTATATTTTAGGGATGGTGGTAGTGGTTTGAGCTCGGGTTTAGGAGATTTCTCCTCTTCCTAAGGAATTTTCAGAGGTTCTTTTATTTCCTCTAGTTCCTCTAGCTCTGATTCGAGACTCTCAGCCATACTGATCTCCTGTACCAGGGAGTCAATAATATCGACACGCATGCAGTCTTTTGATGTGTCTGGGTGCTTCATTGCTTCAATAGCATGTAGCCTAAACTCATCCTCATTGACTCTCAGGGTTACTTCCCCTTTTTGGACGGCAATGAGGGTTCGTCCAGTTGCTAGGAAAGGTCTTCCTAGAATGAGAGTTGTACTCTTGTACTCCTCCATTTCCAGCACTACAAAGTCAGTGGAAAAGGCGAATGGCCCAACTGTGACAATCATGTCTTCAATCACACCTGATGGGTATTTAATGGAGCCATCAGCAAGTTGAAGACATATCCTAGTTAGTTTGACCTCTTCAGTCAAGCCAAGCTTTCTGATAGTGGATGCAGGGATTAGATTGATATTTGCCCCAAGATCACATAGAGCTGTCTTGGTACAGGTACCCTCTAATGTGCATGGTATCATAAAGCTTTTAGGATCCTTAAGCTTCTCTGGTAAGCTCTTTAAAATGATTGCGCTGCATTCTTCAGTGAGAAGAACTTTTTCAGTTTCTCTCCAATCCTTCTTATGACTTAAGATCTCTTTCATGAACTTAGCATAAGAGGGTATTTGCTCAAGTGCCTCTGCAAACAGAATCTTGATTTCAAAAGTCCTGAGATAGTTTGCAAAGTGGGCAAATTGTTTATCCTGTTCCGCTTGGTGGAGTTTCTGAGGATAAGGTATTTTGGCTTTGTATTCTTCAACCTTGGTTGCTGCAGGTTTATTTCCTACAGAGGTAGGTTGAAAAGCCTTCTTGAGGGAGTTATTATCAGCACTTGCAAGTGTTTGACCCCTCATAGGCGTTTGAACGTCAGGATTAGGGGCTGGATTGGCGTTTAACGCCAAATTCCCTCCCTTTTCTGGTGTTTGAACGCCAGAACTGAACATGGGTTAGGCATTTAACGCCAATTTTTCTCCCTTTTCTGGCGTTTAACACAAGTTTTTCACCCTTTTCTAGTGTTTAAACGCTAGAATCATTCCTCTCTGGGCTCTTACTGTCCTTAGAGGGATTTTAGATAGCAGTCTGCTCATCCTCTATTATTTGTTCTTTTCTGGGCTTTCTGCTACTTTGAGTTGAGGTATTCAATCTTTTTTCACTCCTTAATTGAACTGTTTGGCACTCTTCTGTTATCTGTTTTGATAACTGCTATCTTGTCTGGTCAAGTTGTACTTTCATGTTCCTGTTAGCATCCTTAGTGTCTTATAACATCTCTCTAAATTCTGCCAACTGTTCTGTCAGATAGCATAATTGCTGATTAATTTCAGCAACTTGTTCTGGAGGACTAAGTTCAATGGATACTGCCTTAGCCTATTCTTTTATGGAGGACTCACTACTTAAGTACAGATGCTGATTTCTAGCAACTGTATCAATGAGCTCTTGAACCTCTTTAATTATTTTTCTCATGTGTATAGATCCACCAGCTGAGTGATCTAGAGATATCTGAGCTTTTGCTGTAAGCCCGTAGTAGAAGATGTCTAACTGCACCCATTCTGAAAATATTTCAGAAGGGCATTTTCTTAGCATCTCTCTATACCTCTCCCAGGTATTGTAAAGGAATTCATTATCCTCTTGTTTAAAGCCTTGGATGTCCAGCCTTAGCTGTGTCATCCTCTTAGGAGGGAAATATTGATTCAGAAATTTGTCTGACAACTGTTTTCATGTTCTTATGCTAGCTTTAGGTTGGTTATTTAACCACCTCTTAGCTTGGTCTTTTACAGCAAATGAAAATAGTAATAATCTGTAGACATCCTGATCTAATTTCTTATCATGTACTGTGTCGGCAATTTGTAAGAACTGTGCCAGAAACTCAGTAGGTTCTTCCTGTGGAAGACCGGAATACTGACAATTTTGCTGCACCATGATAATGAGCTAAGTATTCAACTCAAAACTACTGATTCCGTTGGAGGGTATACATATACTACTCCCATATGAAGCAGTAGTGGGGTTAGCATATGACCCCAGAGTCCTTCTAGACTGTTCATTTCTACTTAGGTCCATGATGGAGAAAGGGAGATAATGTGGATTTATTTTATTTATTTTATTATATTTATTTATTAATTTATATATTTTTTCGAAATAATAAAATAAAAAAAATAAAATAAAAAAAAGAAGATTTGAAAATATTTTATGAGGATTTTCGAAAAAATGAGGAGAGAGAAAGTGGTTAGGAAGTTTTTGAAAAAGGTATGATTTTAAAAATTTTGACCAAGTCAACCCAAGGGATTCGAAAATTAATGAGTAATTAAAGGAAAATATATTTTTTATTTTTGAATTTTATTATGAAAGAGAAAAACACACAAAAGACACAAGACTTAAAATTTTTAGATCCAATGCTCTTTGTTTTCGAAAATTTTGGAGGGAAAACACCAAGGCACACCAAACTTAAAAATTACAAGATCAAAACACAAAGAAGACTCAAGAACACTTTGAAGACTCACAAGAACAACAAGAACAAAAAGAAAGAACACCATACTTAAAATTTTTAGAAAACCAAAATAAAATTTTCGAAAACTAAAGAAAAATTAACAAGAGAACACCAAACTTAAAATTTGGCACAAGATTTAATCAAAGAAAAATTATTTTTAAAAATATTTTAGAAAGGAAGACTCAAAGGAGCAACTATTTCCAAGAACATAAACACATTCAACAAATGCAAGGATTGAACAGAGAAAAACTATTTTTTTAGATGATAAAAACACAAAGGACACCAAACTTAAAACATGCAACTAGACTCAATGAGAAACTAACAATTAATAAAGAAAAATAATATTTTTGAAGAAATTTTTTTTGAAAAGAAAGTAAAAGACTCTAAACCAAAAAGACAAATTTTTCCTAATCTAAGTAACAAAATAAACCGTCAGTTGTTCAAACTCGAACAATCCTCAGCAATGGCACCAAAAACTTGGAGCACGAAAATTACAATCACACTTTGTAATTCCGCACAACTAACCAGCAAGTGCACTGGGTCGTCCAAGTAATACCTTACGTGAGTAAGGGTCGATCTCACGGAGATTGCCGGTTTGAAGCAAGCTATGGTTATTGAAGAACAAAATTCTAGCGCAATTTAGAATTTTCACAAATAAATTTCCGTTGTAAGTATAGCTTCTAGACCGACAAGAATTCCTTTCTTACAAACGTTTCGTTGTTACAAGTAACAAACCCAATAAAAATAATTAACCAAAGTATTCAAACATCGGGTCGACTTCTCAAGGAATTGCAGGAAAGTATGATTTATTATTGGTTATGAAAAACAGTATTTTTGGGTTTTTGAAAGATTTGAATAAGAGAAATAGATTGCAGGGAATTAATAAATTAATAACTAATAAGACTCTTGGCAAGGTATGAAAACTGGAAGTCCTATCCTAGTTATCCTTATCAATTGTGATGAAAATTATATTTTTGCTCCCACTAAGTCAACCTCTAACTATGAAGGTCAGTTAAGTGGACAAATTAATTTAACACCTAAAGTCCTAGTCAACTCCTTAAGGAAAGACTAGAGTTATAGGAATCTAAATTAATCAGCAAAGATAACAATTATCAATCACGATGAGTTTGACAACTCAAGAGTTACCAATTAATCAACCAAAGCCAAAAGGAAAAAAATCTAAATTATTTATATAATAAATAGAAGAAAGCAATCATGAGTCTGAAATACCTCAAATTATATTAATTAAGAAAATCCTAACATGAAGAGTTCATAAACAAATAAAAGAGAAAATAAATAAAAAGAACATTGAACCTGAGATAAAGAAGATGAAAATATTCCTAAATTCTTTAAGAGAAATCCTAATCCTAATCCTAAGAGAGAGGAGAGAACCTCTCTCTCTAAAAACTACATCTAAATTATGAAAAGTGTGACTTATGGATGAATGTATGTTGTATATGAAGTATATCATGAATGAATGGATTCCCCCACTTTATAGCCTCTAATCTATGCTTTCTGGACCGAAAACTGGGTCAAAAATAGCCCAGAAATTGTCCCCAGCATTTTTTGGTACGTACAGGTCGCGGGAAAGTGACGCGGAGGCGTCGTTTACGCGTTTGCGTGGATTGAAATTCACAGATGCGACGTGGGCGGGTCATCCACGCGTTCCGTCGCCTAACTTTGGAGAAACTATGACAAATTATATATCATTACGAAGCCCCGAATGTTAGCTTTTCAACACAATTGAAACCGCGTCATTTAAACCTCTGTAGCTCAATTTATGGTCGATTTAGTACCAAGAGGTCAGGCTGGACAGCTTTAGCAGTTCCTTCAGTTCCTTGTATTCCTTCCAGTTTTGCATGCTTCCTTTCCATCCTCTAAGCCATTCTAGCCCTATAATCTCTGAAATCACTTAATACACATATCAACGCATCAAAAGGTAATAAGAGAGGATTAAACATAGCAAAATTAAGACCAAAGAAGCATGTTTTCAATCATAGCACAAAATCAGGAAGAAAAATGTAAAACATGCAAATCATATGAATAAGTGGGTAAAGAGTTAATAAAAATCACTCAATTGAGCACAAGATAAACCATAAAATAGTGGTTTATCAGTTATCTTATTATTCTTAGTCAGGATATCAATAGTGGTTCTTAGTTTTAATTGCGAAAAGTAAAAGAGCATGAATTAAATGATACTTGTTATGCAGTAATGGAGAACAGGTTGAAGTTTTGGAGATGCTCTATCTTCTGAATTTCTATTTTCCTACTGTCTTCTTCTTCACGCACATAGGTCTCCTTCCATGGCAAGCTGTATGTTGGTGGATCACCGTTGTCAATGGCTACCAGCCGTCCTCTCAGTGAAAAGGGTTCATGTACATGGTTAATCATCTGTTGGTTCTCACCAATGTTGGAATAGGATCTATTGATCCTTTTGCGTCTGTCACTACGTCCAACAGTCATGAGTTTGAAGCTCGGCACAGTTATCCCATCCCAGATCCTACTCAGAATACCACAGACAAGGTTTAGACTTTCCGAATCTCAAGAATGCTGCCAATTATTTCTAGCTTATACCACGAAGACTCTAATCTCAAAGAATTGAAGGCTCTGCCATCAGGAGAGGCAATCAAATGCATGGACCAGGAACCCAAGAGATATACATTCAATCTGAGGTAGAACGGAAGTGGTTGTCAGGCACGCGTTCATAGGTTGAGAATGGTGATGAGTGTCACGGATCATCACATTCATCATGTTGAAGTGCGAATGAATATCTTAGAATAGAAACAAGCGTGATTGAATAAAAAACATAAGTAATTGCATTAATTTATCGAGACACAGTAGAGCTCCTCACCCCCCAACCATGGGGTTTAGAGACTCATGCCGTCCAAGATACAAATTTAGATGTAAAAATGCCATGAGGTAAAAAATAAATCTCTAAAAGTAGTTTTTATACTCAACTAATAACTTAGGTTTTCAGAAAATGAGTAAACTAAGATAGATAGTGCAGAAATCCACTTTCAGGGCCCACTTGGTGTGTGTTAGGGCTGAGTATTGAAGCTTTCACGTGTAGAGGCCTTCTTTGGAGTTGAACGCCAGTTTGTAACTTGTTTCTGGAATTTGACTCTAGCTTGCAACTTGTTTCTGGCGTTTAACGCCAGAATAGGGCAGAGAGCTGGCGTTGAACGCCAGTTTTCGTCATCTAAACTCGGACAAAGTATAAACTATTATATATTGATGGAAAGACCTAGATGTCTACTTTCCAACGCAATTTAGAGTGTGTCATTTGTAGTTTTGTAGCTCCAAAAATTCTATTTTGAGTGTAAGGAGGTCAGAATCCAACAGTATCTGCAATCCTTTTTTAGCCTCTGAATCAGATTTTTGCTTAGGTCCCTCAATTTCAGCCAGAAAATACCTGAAATCATAGAAAAATACACAAACTCATAGCAAAATCCAGAAATATGAATTTTGCATAAAAACTAATAAAAATATACTAAAAAGTAGCTAGATCCTACTAAAAACTATATGAAAATATCCCCAAAAAGCATATAAAATATCCGCTCATCAGTCACCGTCACCTCCACTCTTCCGGTCAACCTCAAACAACAATGGTAGTGAAGGAAAACACCACACCTTCCCCTCTTCTCCATCGCGTCTCTCTCTCTATCTCATCTGACTCTTCTTGCGGCAGCTCGACGGCGACACTCTTCACGGCTGCGGCTATGGAAGGTTCAGCGGCTCCCTTTCGCGACTTCTTCCAAACAAAAGTGACGTCAATGCGAAGAGTTGGAAGATACGAATACTTTATTTGGATTAGATTTTTTTTATCAGAGTTACAAAACTCAAGAAATCGAATGCCGAAGATTATGGCTTTCATGGCTTCTCATTCTCTCTCACTCACGGCTCCCTCCCTTTTTTTCTTAATTCCATTGAAAAGAAAAGAAATAAGTAAGATAATGATATGATGAGATTAATAAAAGGGGCAAGTGTCATTAAGGCCACGTGTCACATGTTTAAATTGCTGAGTCAACGATTTAAGTTATAAATATCTTAAGCGGATAACTATGAAAGCTGAATATATTAAAACACAAGTAATATATATATATATATATATATATATATATATATATATATATATATATATATATATATATATACATACATATGTATATATGTATATATATGCATGAGTTACTAATATAAATTACATTAGTAACATAATGATAAAGACATATGATAAAATATTAGCAAAACTAAGTTCATCAAAGAGTACTGATATTTACTCATACCGGCAAATTTTGAACTAAATAATAATATTAACTAAACTTTATTTTAATCAAAGATAATAATAATAATAATAATAATAATAATAATAATAATAATAATAATAATTTTATCCTTTCTTAAAATATCTTGTTATAATAAAAATTATATAAAAATTCTAATTAATTTAAACTCTAGTTATCATAAAATCAGTTATGTAAATATCTTATTATATCAAAATTATATAATAATCTTAATTAATCTAAACTCAAATGATAATAATAATTATAAAAAATCAATTTAAATTTGCCTATAAAAATAGTTTTTTAATAAATAGTTCAAACTAATAAAATAAATCATAATTAATTTAAAATTTAATAATCATAAAATTAATTTAATTATTCTTAATAATTAGTTCCTAAAAATAAGAAGCTCCAGTTAATAAAATAAATTATAACTTATTTCTATTTAGATTTTTAAAAATGTAGGTCGTTACACTGGGAGTAGGGACGATCTCGATTGCACCCTACTGGATGTCAACACTGGAACTCAAGGAGTTAAAGTCGCAACTAGAGGAACTGATAGAAAAAAAGTTTATCCGATCAAGTGCACCGCAATGGGGAGCCCAGTTTTGCTAGTAAAGAAAAATAATGGTAGTATGAGGTTGTGCATTAACTGTAGGCAACTGAACAAGATCACTATCAAGAATAAGTATCCTCTTCTTAGGATCGATGACTTGATGGATCAGTTAAGAAGAGCCACAATTTTTTCAGCTCCAAGATCGATCTAAGATCGGGTACCATAGATCTAAGTCAGAGAATCAAATATACCAAAGACTGTCTTTAGGACCAAATACGATCACTATGAGTATATCATTATGTTCTTCTGACTGACAAATGCTCCTGCCGTTTTCATGGATTACTTGAATAGAACCTTTTGCCCCTACCTGGACAAGTTTGTGGTGGTATTTATCGATGATATCCTTATTTACTCGAGAATGGAGGAAGAGCATGGGAAACATCTGAAGATGGTACTACAGATTCTGAAGGAAAAGAAATTGTTTGCCAAACTCTCTAAGTGTGAGTTTGGGTAAAGGAAGTAAAATTTCTGCGACATGTGGTATTGAAAGGAGGCATAGGCATAGATCCCACCAAGAAAGAAGTAGTACTGGAATGAGAACTACCTAAGACGGTCACTGAGATTTGGAGTTTCCTCAGATTGGCCGGATACTACCAAAGGTTTATAAAGAGATTCTTGTAGTTGGCTTTACGACTAACTGAACTCACCAGAAAAGAAATACCATTCGTCTAAACGGATGATTGTAAAAAAAGTTTCAAGATCTTAAAGGAGAAGCTGATAACAGCATCGATGTTAGTACTACCAAAGCCCCAAGGATCATTTGAGGTTTATTGTGATGCTTTAGTAAAAGGCTTAGGATGTGTATTGATGCAAAACAAGAACGTGAAAATTTAATTAAAATGTGTCATGAAGAGAAACTATAAACCCCAAGGTGCTAAAGGTTTCCTGGTAGAGTAAACTTCCATTCCACCTACCTAGAGACTATATGAACGTGGAAATGTCCACCATGTGGATCGTTATTCATTGTGAGCACATTTCTTGGGCCATTCTTTCTAAGTGTTATAAAATGGACATAGTTTATTGAAACTCATGAGGCACGTATGCACGACTATACACAGCGGAGTAACCATATCCGGACATAGGGATAGGTAACATCGGGTTGCAGGTAGTCAACCAACCTATGCACTCATGGCCTACGTAGGATTAGACATACATCATACTTGCTTGTTGTATTTCTCTGTGTTTGTGATTGTTTACCAGTTCTTGTGATTGTGATTGTTTACCAGTTCCTATAATTGATATTCTATTATATATTTGTGCTTGTACTTGTTTATGTGATCTATCGATGCAACTGCGTGAATTCCTAGACTTAGGTTGCAGACCCCTTAATTTTTTCCTCTGTAGTACCCTGCTAGAAGCCTTAGGTTCTCACCCCTTTACTTTTCATGTCCGCAGATAGGGACAGGCGTGATATTCTTTGAATATTTGGTGTTTTGACGGTACATAAATCCTGCGATGGGAGGTGCGGTATTTTGGGGGCACTCCACGCACTCGTACATACTACCTTTCAGACCATCCATTCTCCCATCCCTTGCTCACCTTAGACTTTGACCCCAACATGTCGTATGACATGCTGCTATTTGAGCTTCACCCAAGTAGAGGCCAATACCTGTTCCTTCTATATCCTTTGAACATGGCAAAGCCTGAGCTGAAATCCCCGATGATCTATGAGTCAGAGTATCCACATGGTTTGATCCTTCTCAAGAGCCAGTGATGTCGGATGCACCTATGCCTTTCACTCCACCATCATCTCCTACAGCAACAGTAATCGTGGTAGTGACAGTAGTGGTGGTGGTGGTAGTAATGGTAATAATAATGATAGTGGTAGTGGTAGTAGTAGTAGTAGTAATAGTAGTGGTAGTAGTAGTGGTGGTAATAGTTGTGGTAGTGGTAGTAGTGGTAGTGGTAGTGGTAGTAGTAGTAGTGGTGGTAGTGGTGGTAGTGGTGGTAGTGGTAATAGTATAGTTGTCGTCTTTTTCCAGAGTCGATGAATATCTATATATCATATAAATAAGCAGCGGATGTAATCTTTATGATGTATTAAACTAAGCCTATGGACAAGTATATGATATTACTATGCTTTTGTATATTTATATGCTACATGTTTTTATTGTTTAACTTATATGGATTCCTTTATATCTGGCAACACACCATCTCAATAAGCGATACAGGATCATATTTATATGCTTAATATATTTAATTTAGAGTCCCTAAGGTAAGTCGAGTAGTAGCACCTAGCTATTACCATTAGTCATGATGTGCTAGGAGTTGGGTTGTTATAAAGAGTGGCAGAAGCAGTGACGTTGGCACCTCTACGCAGTGACAGCAGTGACAGTGGAAGCAATAGCTGTGGTAACAGCAGTTGAAGGAGGTTGAAGACGCTCTTCCTTTGCGTAACACCCATTCATGATGGTAGAGAAGGGGACAACTACAGTGGCAGAGATAGTGGCGATGATAGACCTCAGTGATAGTAACAATGAAGGCTAGTGGTAGTGAGAGAAGAGAAAAAATAGAAAAATGATGGGTGTTGTAACAGTGGCAATGACGGTGACCACGTCGGAAGTCACTAGTAGCGACAATGGAGGGTGGTGGCTACTGCGGTATAGGAAAGAAGATAGAAAAGAGAAAAGAGGGGAGAGAGGGGGGAGATTCAGAAATGAGGGAGGATGGGTGTGAATTTGAATTTAGGTTACGTTTATCGTCAGATTTTTTGTCGAACACTTTCGATGGTAAGATTGGTTTCATTAAGCAAAATGATGGGTTTCGAAATTTTGATTACCGTCAGATTTATCCGACATAAATTTTGATGATAATAAGCGAGCTCTTTTAATTTGGATTTGTGCCAAGGTAGCTGGCAAATTTCGCAACAGGTTAATTAATCCGACAGTAACGCTTATAGCTTGACGAAACGGTATTGCTAACCGTTGCAAAGTCCGACGGTAAATCCTCTGATAATGACTCATGCAAAATCTAATGGTAATTTCAACAATTTTCAACAAGTTTTTTGTAGTGCAATCTAACAATTTAACGTTGAACGCATGTGCAACAAAAAAAATCGACACTATAAAAATACTCTCAAGTTTTATTATCTTCATAAATTGTGCAACATATCATCCATCCACAAATGATAAATTAGAATCATGTTCTAAAAAAGGGCAAACAACCTGGACATTAGTGATATTATCACTTTAATATTTTTCGAATTTTCAATCGCATTTTCCCTTGACTT
The DNA here is from genome assembly GCF_014773155.1 of Arachis stenosperma. NCBI lineage: Eukaryota > Viridiplantae > Streptophyta > Magnoliopsida > Fabales > Fabaceae > Arachis > Arachis stenosperma. The sequence goes on from NC_080383.1 coordinate 75,044,160, forward strand.
AGAGGTCTTCAGCAAATAATATTTTCATTTTTACAATGTAAAAAGCTTTTATAGCAACATATAGAATAGTAGGGGTGGAAAAAGGCCAGGCGGCCTGCCAGGGGCCTACAGCCTGGCCTGTGTTTGGCCTAGCCTGGCCTGACCTGTTATAAAATAGGTACAAGCCCAGGCTCTTTTAAAAGCCTTATTACATTAATAGGCCAGACCCAGGCTTACTAATTAGCCTTATAGGCCTGTCAGGCCTGCCTGGGCCTGTTAAAATATAATTAAATATATAAATAATTATTTATTATTAATAAAATTATGAGATATTTTAAATTTATTATATTTTATTATAAATATTTTTGTATATTTTAAATATGTTAAAAGTTTAAAATTTTTTATAAATATTAAATATATGACATATTACATATAATTATTTTTATTAAAAAATATTTTTTTTAAATAATATTTTTATTTTTGTAAAAAAAAAATTATCAGGCCTTTTAACAGGCTTCAAGCCAGGCCAGGCCAGGCTGAATAACAGGCCAGGCCTAGTACTTTATAAAGAGCCTATAACAGGCTACAGGCCGGCTCAGGCCAATTAACTATATGACAGGCCAGATCTATTAAGAGCAAAGCCTGGCCTGACATGGCCTGTTTTCACCCCTATAGAATAGACATTAATGACATCATATATTTCTAAAAAAATACACAAAATTTTGGCTTCTACCAAGCAATATTTCATTTTTCACGAAATAAATACTTAAATGTACACATTTAATCAAACATGTAATCTTTTTTATTATTTCATATACACTCTCTTATTACTCCCTAATTTCCAGCAAACATAAGGTTAAAGAGGAATCATTGAATATCTTTCTCACATTTTCGTTCTAAAAATGTATTCTAATATGAAATTATGGATTATGCTAGATAAATAATAACTTTCTTGAACAACATAAAATTAGATCCAAACATAAAATAATAAATTTAGAAAAACATAAATGAAGTTATAGAAAACCAACATTAACCCCAAAAAACAATAATGAAGAGAGGGACATGCAATACAATGAGGACAAAACAGAGAAGATGTGAATGGTGGTGTGGCAGTGTGCGAGGCCAGTAAGAAGAGGAAAAGATAGCAGACAATGCAGCTAGATTTTTAAAATTTTTAACAAACAAAAAATTAAAACTAATAATAACGAAATATCATAAACTCATACTTTTAAAATATTAAATCTAATATAAATGATAAAGTGTACAAATAATTAGGGTTATTATCTTCTCTAAAAATATGATAGTAGAATAACTTCTTTTAAATTATGTACTATTATCTCAATAAATTTAAGTCAAATGCGATTTTATTAAGTAATATATATTAATATATAATTGAACAGTAATATAATTTTTTTATATTAATCATTTCGTATATATTAAATTAAAAGATTATGATAAGTAATTAATAATTTTTTTAAATAATATGAATAATTATTAATTAAATAAAAATATATTATATTTTAAATTATTTATCTAAATCTTAATATTAAAATAACTATCTGTATACTTAATAAAATAAATATTCAATATATTTATTATTTATATTATTTAATATTTTTATTATCTACCTACACCCTTTGTAAATTAAAATGTGAATAGGTTACTACTTATAATAAGAGAAATTCTTAGTTTCACAATTGCATGCATGTGAGGAGTTGGATGACTTTTTAATCTTTATGGGAGCTAGGAGCCTATTGCGACTGTGATGTGGATGGCTTGTAACTTGTAAGTTCTACCTATCATGTGTATATGTGCTGTAAAGCCTGCTTTGGTTAGTGTGGTATTTTAATTTCATTGTTTTTTGTTTTTCTTTTCTTTTTCTCTTTCTTCACTTGGTTTGCGTGATCCTCTATGTTATTTTCTTAATATAAAATTATAAAAGCTTTCCGTTTTCCTGCTTTAACCATACTTGGATTTTCTTTCCACTTTTGTATGGTTTCGTTTCATATTCTGATTCAACCTTTCTGTAATTAGGAACGAACACTTATCCAAATCCAAACTGCATGATTTTGGTGTCATTATTAAGAAATATTACATAAACAACATATTTTAATTATTATTATTATAATATATACATGACATCGTATATTAATACTTTTGTGTACAAGAAAATGTTTTACAAATATATATTATGATCACATCAATATATAAAAAAGTAATTTTATACTTGTATATGCTTCATATAAAACCTGTTTTGTTGAAAACATTAAAACAATGTTTTAAAGTAAAAAGTAAAAAAAAAAATGACATAATCATTCTTAAATTTATAATTTCTATGGTATATGGAGTTTTATGCTATAATACTAGCACGATGAAATTCTCATTTTATCAATACTTTTACTTTTATTTTTCTTATTCCATACATTTTAATACAATTCCCTTTGATTTATTATAAATAACTCTTACATTTTTCAAAAATATGGTTCTTAGAGTATTCATAATGTGACGTGATCTACCCAATTTTAGTATAATGTTTAATACCTTCTTTGTTATATTTTAAAAAATACTAATTTTAAACTCTTGCATCCTTAAAACAAAAATAAAATTTTTCAATAAAGGAATCACCTATCATAATTAAACATTTTACAGCAGAATAATCAAACATTTTTGTAGCAACTTTAGTAAAGTTTTTATAAATACTAAATATATATTTTTATACAAGGACTGATTTTTTATATTCATGTAGTATATATAGTTGAAATTTAAATAATTTCCACTTATAAAATATGCAAAAAAAGATAACAAACAAAAATTTATATAACGAATTTAACAAAAAAAGTATGAATTTAAAAGAATCCATTGAATTAAATTTTTTTATATATTTATTAAAATAAAAAAATATTTTATTATAAGCTTATGAATACATAAAAATGAAAAAATAAAAAAATTATCCATACTCATATATGTTTTTCATCTCCGGATCAAACTATTCTAAAATTAAAATGTTAGTCAAATGAGAAAGCGAGAACACAATAACTGATAAGGAATTTAAAAGGAATAGATAAATGGATTTTTCCTACTAAACTTTTAAGATACTTGTTCTTAGCAACCTAGATCACCGAAAAGGATTTTCTATTAGACCTTCAAAGAACTTGTCCTTGACAACCTATACCAGAGGGGCGAAAACTGAAAGAAACCACCACGCAGATCACCTTAGTGTTGGATCCTCCAATCTTCCTCTTGCAACAAGTGAAGCAAATCACTCACCTCACTTCTCACACAATAAAAGGTGCTTAAAAGCAACTAAAATTTATTCATCAAAAATTATGTAAATTGTCTCACCAAAGGTGTTTAAATAAGCACCTAACAATTAACTAAAAGATAAGATAACTAATTTAAATCAGATTTGATCTTATTGGATTAGATCAGATTTAATTTAAATTTAAAATCCCTAAAAATACTATTAAGCATAACAGATTTAAAATAAGTCTTCTAACAAACTTTTGACCATCTAACAAACTAAAACAAGAGTCTAGAATTTCGAAATTTAAAAATAAATTATGCCTCCCACTGAATTCGGAAAGCATTATTGGGTTTTTTGCTGTCCTGACTTAGTCCAATGGGCCTTGCCCATTCTTTCTTGGTTAGAACTTGATGTAACTCTATATGCACAAGCGCTGCCAGGTTTCCAAAACTCTCTTTGAACTTCTTTGCACGTGCTCTAGTGATAAGGTCCTCTGGAAGTGTGAAATTCTCATTCTGTCTTTTTGCCTTAGAATGCCCCTGTTATCTTTTTCAACATGTATCAATAACTCTTAAATAAAAAAAAGTAGAGCTCATGCATATAAAAATTACAAATTTAATGGTAATAACTTTTTATTTTATTACTTTATGATTATATTCTCCTCACTTTAGATAGACAATCTTTTTCTATCATCTCCCATGGTATCTTTGTTAATAAAATTCAAATAAAATTTAAAAGATCACCATTCTATTATTTGAAAATCATCCTTGCGATTAGGAATATCTACTAGCCACCTATAAATAATATTTTTTTGTTAATAAACACAATTTCTAAGAGAAACAAAAACAAGTTACATCATAAAATAAATAATAGTTATTTTTAAGCGAATCCTTCTGAACAATAGAAAATAAGTATTAGTTATAAAATGTATTATTAAATATAATCATTTTAAAAAGTAAAAGGCTGTGCTCATAGAAAAATTATTTAATATATCTGTGTGTGTATTGATATATATTGTTGTTAAAAGCTTTAGTATGATATGATGAAAACTAATTTTTGCAGACTCTGTCTAGCTACTCAATACTCATAAGTTTAATATATATGATGATAAACGATAAGTACAACTGCGCAATTAAGAAAAGTTATATTATATATATAATAAAATATATTTGCAGTAACAACAACAACATGTTTGGACTTTGGAGGGTGCTTGGCCGACAGCAATCTAAATATCTCAATCCACATAGTATTATTATATCTATGCCTTATCTGCTTAATTCAATGCACTACTTAAGTAGTACCGTTTATTTTTGGCATTAGACTAAGAATTTATTTATCATATGTGTCTTAAGAATAAATATTAAAATTATAAAATATTTTTTTAAATATAAAAATTTTAAATTTTTAATACATTTATTTTATATTTAATAGATAAAAATATATAGTTTTTTTTGTTAATAATAAATTTAATTATCTAAACTCTTAAACTAATTAAGAGAATGTGGTTAGTCTCAAGCAAAAGAATCACCAATCAGCGGTAAACTAATAGTTAATAGCCAAGGACTTCCTATTCATATATATCGTTTAGGGTTGCACATAGGCAAGATGAAGCCGAATTTGATTAATTTAGATCCAATTTAAAATATACATCAGATCTATTTATTAGATCCGAACTCGACTCTAGATCCGATGAAATCAATATACTTTCGAACCACAATTATATCGGGTAAAAACCGGGCCGTTAACATTACATTACGTTAATATCTTTTTGTAAGTTAGCATGTAAGAATATCCAAATTTCTAAGACTCCAACCATTATTTGACATGGTAAAATTCACTTAGAAAAATATAACAAGAACCAACCCTTCTTCAAAATTAAAGCATAACCACAATCAATACTAATATTGTCTAATAACACCAAATATTTAAATTAATACAAATAACATAATATTATGCATTAGTCTAAAGTCTTATGCATTCTAAACATAAAACATTAATTTATAGTCTTATAATGACTAATAACACAAAATATTAAGGTTTACAATACTTAAATTTCACATAAGAATAGCCATTATCCATTACTAATAACACAAAATATTAATTATGTATGATGACCAGGTCACCAGACCAACTTCAGGTGATCCGAACTATGATTCGGACCCCGTCCCAAAATAATGACCGGGTCTATTTTTGAGACTCTTACCCGACCCTAAATTCAGTGAAATCACACCAAATTAGCACCTAAAATGTTCGAAACCAAACCAAATTTTCAGGCCGGATCGGACCATATGCACCCCTAATATCCTTGATGCGTTTACAGAAAGTATTTATATTTAAATTATATAATCTATTAAAATGAGCGTTTGGCTAAAGATATTAAATCAAAAATATTATATATATATATATATATATATATATATATATATATATATATATTAACATCCGTCACTAAAATTAATTATTATATATTTTTGTATAAATATGTGTATATAATTTTATTCATATTTAATATATAATGTGTATTTTTAAAAAATATTTTATATTAATTAATATTAATATATACTTAACATAATTAATACTAAATATAAAAAGTTTTATTTAGAATCTAAATTTGCATGTTCTAATATTTTTTGCGCATGTATATATTATTAAAAAATCCTTTAAAAGTTTTTATTTTAATTTCTAAGTACAACTATATACGCGCATAAAATATAAAAACCGTATAAAAATATCTGTTTAGTGTTTATAAAAAAATTAATTATTTAACTATGACATATTTAATTATTCCATTATGATAAGTTTGATTATTCTCATAATTCATTATTTTGTTAATAAAATAAGTTACCATATATAAATAGACATTAATATTATAAAATATAATATCATTGATTCAGATATCAAAATACTTGCCAATTTAACCAATCTTATATTTATTATTTATATATGCATTTTAAATTTTTTTAAAAAGCTAGGATAAGTTACAAACTTATTAATCCACTACTATTAATGAAAAATAAACTCAGATCTCATAAGATTTAATGATGTGTATTATACCAATTGTACTGGATATATCTTTGGCCATTATATATAACTAGTCATTTTTATATAGAAATACCCATTATCACATGATGATGATGAGATTGTCTTTTAAGAGGCAAAAGGAACATGGCTAGAATTTTTTATATGAGATCCTTGTGCAATATTCAATACACAATAATATCTAGAGGTTTCATTGGCGAAGGAATTTTAAATAGATCTTGAAAGCATTCTCTTTCAAGAAAGCCAATAGCAGGCTATTTCTATATAAAATTGTTCTAATCGCATCCACTTTTTCTTGAACTTGTAAACAGCAATAATAGTGAGGAAAAAAAAATTACATGCATCAGTTCATTAAGAATTAATAACACTTAATTATTCTCATAGCATCTAATAATTATAGATAAAGTTTAAGGGATCAAACTTATACAACTTTAAATCAAGCTAGGTTAGTCTAGTGGTTAGCTCACTAATCCGCTAAAATAAGTGTTGGGATTCAAATCCCGCCTTGTGCATGCAACAACTCATTCGTCAGTTACAAACTCTTAAATAGAGCGCAGTACCGCGACGGATTAGTTCTTAATCTATCGGACTAGAGATTAGGGAATACCATAGAAAACCAAAAATTTACCCAACTTGGGGTAAATATTTCATAAATATATTAAAGTTGATATAAATTCAATTAGGTTTTTGAATTAATCTCGTTGCTTTCTAATGTGAATTTTTCTTCATCTAAGTTCGGTAAATTTGACCATCTAACTTGCTCATAAACCTACAAACGGCACATTGGACCCGAGGTAAGAAGAAAATAGCACCTTGCCCCCAAAATAAATTAAATTAAGGGAACCCCAGCTAGCAATTAGAAAAAGACATTTATTAATATTCTTCCTATTAAAATTTTTAGAGAAAATGACATTTTTCTTATTCGTAAAATATCCAAATGACATTTTCTTTTTTTTTTTATTTAAAATATACATTTTTTTCTGTAATAATTAAATAACATAAACTTTAGCTCATTTGAATAAAATATTTTTCAATAATTATTATTATAATATATATATTAGTAATAATAATAATATAAAATGTATTCATTATTAATGTAATAAATTTATTTTATTTTTAATATTTTAACTTGTTACAAAATATTTAATTTAAAATTTTTTATATATTTCATGATTAATAATAAAATATTAATAATAAATAAAATTTATTATTTTAACAATAAATATATTATTATCATTACGATTACATAATATAAAATACGAATATATTACATGTACACCAAAATTAGTCACCAGTATAAAATATATATTAGAATATAAATATATATTAAAAATAAATTAAATCACACATGTATTTCTATATAAATACATTAGTGACTTATTTTAATAACTAATTTTGATGTACGAATAGCATTTTTGTATAAAATATTTTAACTTTTTACAAAAACATTTCATATAAAATTTTTATATATTTCGTGATTAATGATAACATATTAAAAATAAATAAAGTATATTATAATAATAAATATATTTTATATTATCATTTTTTCTGCTATAATAATATTAATGATAACATGTAATAAATTTTATTTTTGAATTCTCTTTCATCAATAAAATAATTATCACTTATTTATATATAAAAATAATTATTGAAGAATATTTTAATTAAATAAACTACGGTGTATGTTATTTATCTATTGTAAGAAAGGACAGTATACATTTTAAAAATAGAAAAGAATAAAAAATAGTATTTAGACATCTCGTAAAGGAGGAGAGTAATGTCATTTTTTCTTATTTAAGATTTAGTTTATATATGGTCTTAGGACATATATTAATACTAATTAAAAATATGCTAAATAATACTAATTGATCCTAATTATATTCTAACATTTATTAACATCTTTTAGAATTTTTTTATGAATAATATAAATTTTTAATACTATTTTAATAATTTACTCAATATATATATATATATATATATATATATATATATATATAAAAGCATATAAGCACATGCCACCATAGCTATACTTGCTATTTGTAGTAGGCAATTACCAATTAGGCATGTTAGTTGTGAGTTGGGAGTATGGCCACTAGATGGAGCCATTGTTGTTGGGAAAAACCTTAGAAAAGTGCACGAGTGGGCCCTTTGTTTTGGAATTTGGAGCACCATTAGCGTAAAGCTCATGGCGTTAGCTTAATTAATTAAATGGTTTTCAAAACATGATTTGTTGACCCTTATGTCTTATCCAGTTCAATTTACTAAGCTTGTTTTGTTGCTTTTAGCGCGGGAAGAGAAATAATTTATTTCCGACATAGTATGTTTGGGTACTATTAATTTGTAAGAAAAGTATTTTTTAATAAAAAAGGCTTTTTTAAGTATTGTTGAAAAATTTATTTTAGCAAAAGTAAAAATAATAAAAAATAAAAAGTATCCTTTTCTTCTTAAAGTTACAATTTTCATATTAGATATTTCTTTTATTTTAAGAAACAAAAATGTTCTAACATAATATAGAATACTTTATTATTTTAGATTTAAATATAATTGATAAACAAAAATTATTTTTAAAAAAGATATTTAAATGTCAAATTAATTTATACTTTTTAAAATTATAAAAAATATTTTTTAAAAAATATTTTTTAAAAGTTCATTCAACAATTTTTTGTCAAGAATACTTGTTATGTAAATAATAATTTTTTTTAATTTTTTTTATTTAAAGGCAAATTTTATTGATGCAATAATATAAAAAGTCTATCTTGAAATTACAAGTTACAACAAAAAAAAATGGGTATTTTGCAACCAAATAAAAGTTTTAAAGATTAATTCTTAAATAAGAAAAAAAATGTTACTGAAGAATGTAAAAAAGAGTAAAGTAAAGAAAGAGAAGAGTTGTTGAAAAAGGAAGCGTCGATCTAGAACTTCATCAATGAAGGTTAGTCACTGCTTCTAGAATTTTAAACTTTGCAATAGCTACTACTTCTTGAGGAGAAATGACTTTGACTTCGAAAATTCTCAAGTTTCTCATCTTTCAAATCTACCAGGTTAGTAAGCTGCCAAATGAGTTTCCTTTTTCATTTGCCGTCTCCCTCTGACTTGTTTCTAGAGCTATAACCACCATCTTCATGTTTCTATTTTTTGGATTGTCCAAGGAAAACTTGCTATTTTCCAAACATTCTTTGATTCCGGGCACTGGGTGAGGCAGTAGAGAATTGATTCCACTATAGCACCACATCGATTGCAGATTGGGTTCACCATTTGGATTCTAGAGTGTAATCCTTCTTTGACTGGTAAGCCTTCATGCATTACTTTCCATAGAAAAATTCTAATTTTGGGTTGGCATTTTAACTTCCAAATTGAATTCCAGATTTCTCTCCTTTTGCATTGTTCCAGCAAGAACTCAACTGGTGCATGGTAGAACTAAAAGGCTAACGTATATCTAGAGGCAATTGAGTAACATCCACTCTTCTCCTTATTCCAGGTAACCATATCTTCTGTTGTTCTGATGCTTGTGTTTATGATTGTATGTGCTACTCTGTGTGTGAATGTTGAGGTGATTAACTCTTGATTCCAATTTTGATCTGGTAGGAGTAGTTCAAAAATCTAAATCAGGTGATTCTGTTAATGGTTGAGAATTTAAATTTTATTTGGTTGAATTTGCTTTATCCAATTGTCCTCTAAGATTTTAACTGAATCTTCCCTTCCAATCTTCCAAAAAATTTCTTTCTTCAAAATTTTTCTGTCCTCCAGAACAATTTTCTAACCCCAAGATGGATTATTACCTATTTTTGCATGTAGGAAAGTTGAAAATTTAAATATCTGCTTTGATAGACCTTGTACATTAGAGAGTGAGGCCGAGAAATCAATCTCTACCCCTGTTTTTCTAACATAGCCAAGTTAAAATCTCTGAGATCTTTAAAATTCAGACCACCTTAGTTCTTTGGTCTACAAGTAATCCGCCAATTAATCTACTGCATGTTTCTCTCTGCGTTCCTTTGACCCTAGAAAAACTGCATTATTAACTTTTGAATGTCCTCTAATAATGTCTCAGGGAGCTTAAAGCAGCTCAATGTGTAGAGAGGCACTGCAGTTGCCCCTACTTTTATTAAAACCTCTTTGTCACTAGCTGAAAGCAAAGTTCGCTTTCAATACTGCAGCTTTTGTAAAATCTTGTCTTTGACAAAATTAAATGCCTCCTTTTTCTATCTATTGATCACTGCTGGAAGGCCTAAATACTTATTCTGGCAGCCAACATGTGGTACAGACAATAGGACAGCCAGCTGCTCATGGATTCATAGAGGAGTGTTCTTACTAAAGAAAACAGAAGACTTATCTAAATTTATCACCTGACCACTCACTTCTTCATAGTCTTTTAACAACTTTAGTAAACTTTTGCAGTCTTTCATTATCGCATTGCTAAACAAAATAGAATCATCCGCAAAGAACCTTAGGGAATCTGGGATTCAATCTTAAACCAGAAAATTCTAGCCTTCGTTCTCCTCTGTGGAGCAGACGAAAAAGACCCTCTATACAAAACAAAAATAGATAGGGGGAGAGAGGATCACCCTGACGTAATCCTCTACATAGTTTAAAAAAATCATGAGGTTGACCTTCCACAGTAATAGAGTAAGAAACTGTCGTCACAGATTCTTTGATCCAGTCCATCCACTTTTTGCAGAATTCCATCTTGTTCATAATCTCCCACACAAAAGTCCACTCAACCCTTTCATAAGCCTTTCTCATATCAAGTTTCAGAGCCAATTCACGATCTTCATAACTCTTATTTTTCAGAAAATGCATAAACTCATGCGCAATTAAAATATTATCGCTAATCAATCTTTCTCTAATGAAAGCGCTCTGAGTATCACTTATCACCTGATTCATTACATGTTGTAGTCTTTGCACCAAAATCTTAGAAATGATTTTATAGAAAATATTACTAAGGCTGATTGGTCTAATGTGCTTCATAGTGTTAGCATTCTAATTTTTGGAATAAAGCAGATATTTGTATGATTGAAAGTTTTCAACAATTTACCTCCTGAAAAGAAACTCTTGACCGCACTAATAATTACATATTTCTTAATTAGCTCCCAATAAAGTTGGAAAACTTTTCTGTAAAACCATCATCTCCCGGAGCTGAAAACAGATTAATAAAAAATACTGCTGCTTTAATCTCACTGCCTGTTACTGTTCTAGTGAGCATTCGGTGTGTGCGAGCATCCACCTTCGTAGGAACTTCTTCTAGAACTTCTGTAGGTTTTCTTGGGTTATCAAAAGTAAATATATTAACAAAATATTCCTGAGCTACAACAGCAATACCTTGTTTATCAGAGGCCACGTTACCACTTTTATAAACGAGTTCTTGGATTTTATTCCTCCGGCACCTTGACTCAAATTTAGAGTGAAGGAACTGTGTTTTTGTCACCCCACTTTAGCCGTTGCACCCGAGATTTTTCCTTCCAAAATCCTTTTTACTGTGTCATCTGCAGCTGCTCCTTTTCCTTTTTCTTCTTCCAATTTTTCCTGCACACTTCGGATATGCTGTTTTGAGTTTGAAGCTGCTGATTTTTGCCATTCAAATAATTTATGCCTGCAATATTTTAGTTTTGCTGCCAATTTGAACATGGATGAGCCACTACTTCCAAGTCCCAAGCATGTTGAACAATTCCCAATACCTCTTCTTTATCGCACCAATGCTCTTGAAACCTGAATCTTCTTCTTGACCTTCTTTCTTCCTTTTTTGAATTAATGAGCAAGGGACAGTGATCAGATCCTGTACCATCCAAATGAGACACAAAATCATTTGGATATTTTGCTCTCTATTTCGTCGAAACAAGTACTTTGTCTAGTCTTTTCTAAATAAATTTTTTTCTGAATTGCCTATTACTCCATGTGAACTTCTTGCCTTCATATCCCAGACCCACCAATTCAGCTTCATTAATAAAATTATTGAATTTTTGAATGGATGATATTGATTTCATCCTCCCTCCCCCCTTCTCATGGTAGGCCTTTATAGCATTGAAGTCTCCCACCACCAATCGATGCTCTCCCGGATTATCCATGACTTAAAGTAACTGTCCGAACTGAGTTTTTCTAATAGCTTTATCTGTATGGAAGTGTACAACAAAAACTTTCCATGTCTTCACATTTTGACCATCCTCCCATGCAAAGTGCACTAGAAAAGACCCAAAAGCTCTAACTTGCACATTCGTTTCTTCCAAGCAACTATTAACACTCCTGCATGTCCAATTGGGTCCACGCAAAATAAATTCGAGAAACCAACATCCTTAGTCACCCTCTCCACATGTGAGGTATTATTTTTGATTTCACAGAGAAACAATACCTCAGAGGAATAGGATTTAACAATCCCTTTAATATTGGGAACTGTAAAGAGTTTTTCTAAACTCCGACAGTTCCACATTGTCATCTTCATGGATCCTTGGTTGTCAATTATTAGGCGGCACCCTCTCCCTTCTCAATTTGACTTGTTTCTATCAAACAATGCTTCTTACTTGCTGCCATATCCTCCTTTTTCTCTGTTCTCCTTTTAACCCCTGTCACCTTATTGTCAATTTTACCTTTTCTTGCCATCTGCTTCAACTACAACTTGTGTTTCCTTTTAGTCTCAGGTGCATTGGCTGAAGCACTAAAGGAAAATATGCCGTCTGAGTTAAAATTATGTTCTAAATTTTTTTTTTCTATTCTCCATCTATGCTGCTTTATTAGTGTTATATTACTTTTTCTGATCTGGCTGATTAGCAAGGACCAAAATCCTCCTCTTCTCCTTCTGTGTTCCACTTTTCACCTCATTATCCTCAACTCCTTTTCGTGTGTTACCTCATTAACCGAGAGACTTGCAAAGCTTTTAATCAGGCTTAACGGAGTTGACTTTCTACCTTTTTGGTATTTTTTCTCTGGCTGTTGGTCAGAATTTGGATTCTGGTTCTCTTTTTGAAAGCTGAACCTCCTTCCAAATTGTTTAACTTTGACCCAAGGCCTCCATTTCTCTTCCTCAACCATCCCTGCCGCTGAATTCTCAAGGAATTCGCTGCATCCGCGAGCCTCATGTCCCAAGAATCTACAAAAGTAACAAAAATTTTTTATTCTTTCATATTTGACTTGCAGCTCGGTCACCTTCTTATCTCTCCCTGCAATCTTCATCGATCTTCGCAATAATTTTGTGACATCCAACCCAATCTGCACTTTAACTATTTGTTCTTCTTTTCCTCTTAAAATGAATAAGTCAACATCCATCACTTTTCCCATGACTCCCCCAAATTTCCTACATAATTCTTTCGTTTTACAATATTCTGGTAACCCCACAATTGAATCCATATAAGCACTTGTAGGAATTCAGTTTTCACAATTGAATCTTCTCGTTTCCATCTCTTTAGGTTAAGAATATAATTTTTAAATAGCCAAAGGACTCCGTTCTCAATCCTAATCATCTCAATCTCCTTTTCAAAGAAAAATTGAAACACGTTGCCACCATGATCCAAAACTTTGAAGCTCCCTGGCTGTCTCCAGATCGCGAGTAGAGCAGCCTCTAACATACTAACACTGAACTTACGATTAGCCATTAATCTTCCAACTAGACTTGTTGTACATTTCTCCAAACCTTTCTTTATATCCTCACCAAATTCAATAATTTGGTTTTCCTCCAGCACCTCCAATGCTCCCCTTAACCCTTGAGATGCAGCAGATGAAGATGCTGTCATTATCAATTCGTATTAGACTTACAGAAAATTTAATAAGGATTAACTTCAAAATTTTAGTAGAGCACTTTTTTAAAAAATTCTTAAAAAAATTTTCTTGTTAAATTTTAGATTTTTTAGATTTTTGATGTATTACATATATTAATAATTTTAAAGTTATCATTTTTATATGTTTAACATATTTAAATATATAGATACTTGTTAACTAATTTTTTAAAATATCTTTTTAGTTTTTAAATGAAGAAAAAATATTTTTAATATTTTAATATTATAAAATATTGGGGTTAATTCTTACTAGTGATTCATTCCTTGATAATTAAACAAATATTTACACTTTTATTTATTATATATTTTATCAATGACTCGTATTTAGAATTTAGAATTTAGGATATATATTTAAGGTTTAAGATTTAAAGTTTACAATTTAGAATTGCTGGGTTTAGAGTTAGAGTTTAAGATTTAGGTTTTACAATTCTAAAAATGATATGCTCGTTAGTTTCTCTAGAATTTATTAGCATTTCGTAAAATATTTGAACGTGAATAGACTAAATGCCTATAGTGATTCTTTATATTCACGATTTTTACCATTTTTTAAAATTCACTATACTGGTCATTGAGATCGTACTCTAGATCTTATATTGGTCTTTGGACCCTTTTGAACATTGAGTCAACGAATGGAATCTTGAGCTAGCTATGACTTGCCGCATTAGATACATGGCTAAATGACGTCGTTTCATTTTGGTACATAAACAAGGCATAAAAATGCTATATAAACTCTTCTCCATCTTCTCGTTTTTGTCTTATTTAAGTGTCAAAACAAATAACACTGTTTAGTCCTGTATCTAGTATAATAAGTTAGAGCAACTAGCTCTTCATTCGCTTACTTAGTAATTGAAAGGGTTTAGAAATCAACATGGTGTCTGAAGATGAATCTCAGATATCAAAATAGTAAATTTTAAATTAGAGAAACTAAAATAATAAAATTAAAATCGTGAATCTAAAAGACCATTTTAAAAATTTAGTCCACATGAATATTTTTATTCTTATTCGATTCCATTAATATTTAATTAGTTACAGCCTTATAGGCCCTTTTATTTAGATAGTTATTTTATCATGTAGATGGTTATGTAGATAGTTATTTATAGGCCCTTTTATTTAGATAGTTATTTAGATAGTTATTAGAGAGAGAGAGAGAGAGAGATTATTTAGATAGTTATTTTATCATGTAGATGGTTATGTAGATAGTTATTTATAGGCCCTTTTATTTAGATAGTTATTTAGATAGTTATTAGAGAGAGAGAGAGAGAGAGGATTCATTTAGGAGCGCTCTTTTCATCCAACTCGAAATATCGTAAGAGAAGAAAGTACTGAAAAATCTTTTTTCCTTTTTTGTCTTAGTCTATGATTTGAACGAGTCGCACATACACCCTAGTACAGGTTCCTTGGCGCTGAGGAGAGAGAGAGAGAGAGAGAGAGTCCAAGATACTGAAATAGTGTATTTTGTGTCTGATGCGTGAGCATCTTTTTTTTATTTTTTGTTTATTTTAAGTTAGAATTTAATGAGTTTTAATTTTATTTTAGTGTTTGAAACCTCTTTAAATGCTACTATGAGCTGCTTTGGTGTTTTAATCATTTCAGGTGAAGTTTGGATCAGTTTGACAGAATTCGTGTGCAAGAAAAGAGAAGAAAAATGAATCTGTCATACTGGCACTAAACACGGACCTGGGCGTTTAGCGCCGGCAACTGAGAAATACAAAGAAGCTCTCTGCCCACTAGGGCAGCTTGGCGTTTAGCGCCAGCAAGCCAGAATTGAAAGGAGACCTTCTACCCTCTAGGGCGCTAAACGCAGAATCTGCGTTTAGCGCCAACAACGTGGATCAAGCTTTACCAAAGGAGCATCTTTAGTTAGATTTAGCTTTTAATTGTTATATTTTATTTTATTTTATTTTATTTATTTTTATTTACAAAAAAATCTTTTAGCTTTAGAATTTATGATTTCATTTTATTTTCAAATAAAAAATTAGGTTAGATATAAAAAGTAAAATATTTAGCCCTCCGGGAGATCTTCTCTTTGACGGATTTCATTCTACAGTTTATACTTTTCAAAACCCTAGTTTTCTCTCTGAATCATGAGCCACTAAACCTCATTGGTTAAGGTTAGGAGTTCTGATTATTTCCATGGATTAACAATATTATCATTCTATTTTAATTAATGTATTGATTCAATTTCAATGATTACTTTCATTTTTCATCTTTTGAATCTAGGTATATCGGAAGAATAACCCTTGTTCTATATGAATTCTTGTTGATTATTGGAAAAGTTATCTCACTTGAATACTAGCTTGAAAGTAAACTCCTCCTAAACGGCTAATTACTTGGACTTAACGGGATACGTGACATATAATCCTCTTATATTTGGGTAGTTAGAGTTTTTGTGGCTAATAAACTAGAATTGTACCTAACCCTCGAATCTATATTAAGTGACCAAGGAATTGGCAGTTGATTAGGTTAGAGGATACTAGATCACTAAGAAATTACGGTTTAGTCAATTACAGTTTGCCATGAAATGAATCTTGCATGATTAAAATAGCTGGTAAGAAAACTTAATCCAAAAGAATAAATAACTCCAAAACCTTAACTGTTTTCTCACATACGTTTCATACCAATTTCACTGGTTGCTTTCTTTACTCTCTGAAATTCTGTTTAATTCTTTTGAACCTCAAAACACTAATTTCTGCCTACTTGACTAAGTAATTCATTCGACTATTGCTACTTAGTCCATCAATTTTCGTGGGATCGACCCTTACTCACCTGAGATATTACTTGGTACGACCCGGTACACTTGCCAGTTCAGTTATGAACATTTTAATTTCGCACCAAGTTTTTAGCGCCGTTGTCTGATTGCTTAAATTAGGCGTTCTTAGTTTTTAAATTTTATTCAATTTTATCCTTTAAATTTTCAAAAATTTAAGTTTTATTTTAATTAAATTTTTTTCTTAATTTCTGAAATTAAGTTTGGTGTCCCCTTACTAATCTTATTTTATTTTTCCTGATTAATTTTCTTTTCATCATTTTCGAATTTAGTGGTTTATTTTTCTTTGTTTTTCGAAATTTTTAGTGTTATTTATTCAGTTTATTTTATTTCATTTCTTTTACATAGGATACCTCACTGAGAATTCTCTTCACTCTGACGTAGAGATTCTCACCTTTTCTTTGCTTTCTGTTGTTTATGAGTAGGAACAGGAACAAAGAACCTCTTCTAGATTTTGATCCTGAGATTGAGAGAGCATTGAGGCGACGTTTACAACAAGCTAGAGCTTACAAAGCCGGTGAGAGTCTCAGGGATAATTTCGAGAAAGAAGCTGAAGAGTCCATTATGGAGCTCAACAATAATAACAATACGGTTAATGCCAATGTTGTTAATCTTCCTAATATGGCTGCACAACCCAGCAGAACACTTGGCTCATGTACTGCTCCTAGCCCGGATTTTCATGGGAGTAGCATTGTTGTACTCCATGTTTCTCTGGTGCAGCAGAACTGTCAGTTTTACGAATTCCCATAGGAAGATCCAAACTTGTTTATTTCTGATTTCCTGCAGATCTGTAACACTGTGAGGACTAATGGAGTCCATCCAAATATCTACAAACTACTTCTCTTTTCATTTGTTGTACGGGACCAAGCTAAACAGTGGCTTTATATTCAACCCAATGATAGCTTGGATACTTGGGATAAGGTGGTTAACAGGTTTTTGACCAATTTTTTTCCACCTCAGAGGCTGACTAAGTTGAGGACGGATGTTCAGACCTTTAGGCAGAGAGAGGATGAGTCTCTCTATGAAGTTTGGAAAAGGTACAAGTTGATGCTCAGAAAGTGTCCTTCTGATATGTTCTCAAACTGGATTCAGTTGCATATATTTTATGATGGAGTTTCTGAGACCGCCAGAATGTCTTTGGATAATTCTGTAGGAGGGTCACTTCACATGAAAAAGACTTCTGATAAAGCTATGGAGTTGATTGAGATAGTTGCTAACAACCAGTATTTATATTCTTCTGAGAGGACCTCTGTGAAAAAGGGAGTCATGAAGTTGGATGTCTTGGATGCTATTTTTGCTTTTATTGTTGTTGCTATTAAATTTGCTTCTAAATTTGAAACTGGAACTATTTTTGTTTCTATTTCTATTGTTATTGTTAACAAATGCTTCTAATTTGTTGTGGTGGTGGTTGTTAGTGGTGGTATTGGTTTAGGGTGGGAGTAACGAATGATAATTGGGGCAAAATGTGATGCAACGACAGTGAAAAGGTGCGGCAAGGGCTAGGAGCGTAAGGGATATCAAGTGAAAAATGGGAGTTGTTATGGGTGGGGTGGTAGGTATGGTAAGAGAGAAGGGTTTATAAGTAATTTTGTGAGCATTTTGAATATTTATAGATAGAAATGTTAGTTTTTTTTATGTAAATAATTATGATAAAACTAGTGTTTTTGTCCATTATAAAATTACGGGAATATAAATTTTTTAAAATTATATCGGTTTTATCTTGATATTATAGATTATGGCAAAAAATATTTATAGAATTAAACTATTTTTATAAAAAGGGTCGTAAAGGACAAAAATTTCTATCGATTAAGAATATTAAGATCTCCGTAAATAAAAAAAATAAAATAATAAAATTTTAATTATTATATTATGTGAAAGAATTTATTTTTTTACTAAGAATTAATTTTAACGTTTATTATCTAAACCTTGAAAGAATTTAATATTTATACTTTTATATTTGATAGGTATTAAGTATCTTACACAAATTAAAATAATTAATTTTCATACTTATTATTTAAAAAAAAATAATTTTTCTCTATCTATATAAAAAAATACAATTAAATATTAATATAAAAAATTATATTGATAGTTATAAAATTAACTCAAATTTTTTTAAAATAATTAAATGTTGATTCTAATTATTAATCACAATATTAGTATTCTTTTTAAATTATATGTAATAAATATTTAAAAGAAGAGAAGTAAAAATATAAATTAAAAAGATAAGCAGTAAAAATTTGAAATTAAATAAAAAACTAAAAAAATATGTATATAATAATAATATATTTTTTATGTGAATAATATTATGGGACATTTTTTAATTGTATTTAATTATAAATTTAATGTTTATTATTATTTTATAAATTTATTTAAATTATATTATTTATTAATTTTATTTTTGGTAAAATAGAAATGTAGAGAAAGATAGAAAATGAGAGAAAAAAGAAAAAAAAAAGATAAAAGAGAGAGAATGTGCTCATTAATTTGAGAAAAAAATTATTTTAATTGTAATGAAAGAATATTGATAACATATTTTAGTTTGTCAAATTAATAATATAAAATACAAATTATATGTTATATATAAAGTGAGAAAGATTGAGAAAAAAAATTAGATAAGAGTATAAAAAAAGTTTATTTATTTTAAAAAATATTTTATCTCAATTTTAATGAAAAAATATCATATTACATATTTTAATTATTAAATTAATAATATAATATGATTATATATCAATTTCAATTTTAGTTGCAACTAAAAAATATCATATTACACATTTTGATTGTTAAATTTATAATTAATTATTGATAATAATATTTAAGAGAAGTAAAGTAGGTAAAAGAATAAAAGAAATAAAAAAAGGTAAAGAAAAAAATTCATTAATTTTGAAAGAAAAATTTTGATTTCAATTGCAATGAAAAAATGATATGTAACACATTTAGTAGTAAAATTAGTAAAGTATAACAGATAACTCATGGCATTCAAAATCGCTTCCCCTTTACTCTGGCCTTACATCGATACAAAGACTCAGAGAGGTGGGAATAAGCATGGTAATTCATATAGATGAAATAAAGGTCTACAAAACTTTAAACTAATAAACATGGTTTAAAAAATCTCTACAACATCAACAAGCTCTAGACTACTTTCCTTTTGCTTTCCCTTTCTTAGAACTTCCCTTCTTAAAAGACTTTTTCTGCGTTTTCAATTTGCTGTCCGTAGCTGAAGCCTTTGCTTTCTCAAACCTTCGTTTTTTCTCTTTTTTCACCGTGTGCATCGAGACCGCCTAGAATACAGAGGAAGTAAAATTTAGGTCGAAAGAAACAGTTCATAAAGTTTGGTCAATATTGAAATTGAGGTCACTATAGATAACTTGAAAGTTGAAAGTACCTTGTCAACGTTGAGTATATCATGGGAATGCTTTGACATAATCTTATTCAATATTTTTTCGGTTTGCTCCTTCTCCTGCGATCCTATCCCTTTTCCTTCCACAACTGGCAGGAACTAAGTTAAGAAAAAAGAAAGCAAAGCCAATTAGCCAAATTACATGAATAAAAGAAACAGATCAATATTGTAAATAGTATTAGTTTGCAACCTTTCGATATTTTCCTTTATGCTGAGCAGGCTTTTCACCAGCCAACTTCTTGTCGAATTTGCCACCACTGGCTGTTGAAGTTGCTACAGTTCCAGCTATATTACCTAATTCATCCTTAGTTACTTTCTTAGGTGCTGCCTGTGTTCCTGTTATAGGCAAAGCTGTAGCAGCCAATTGAACATGGCTGCATAGGAATTTATTCAGTCCTCATAACAAGAGAAAACATTGTGGGAATTGTGCACAACAGTAAGATAAAAATAAGTAAAAAAAAAATATGAAAGTAAAGAAAATGTGCCGTTTAAAATACATCACACAACAGAGGACCGAGACAATGCAATCAAATTTAGTTATGATTAATTACAGACTTAGAATTTAACTTTTTGCTGATAGGCACTACAGCAGTTAGACCAACTATTAACAATACGGTGCAATGAACAAGCAAAATTTATTTTAGTTCAAGTAGCAAAGTATATTAGTACTAGTTGAACAAGGATTAACAAAGAATTTGTACTTATTTGGGTTTTGTAATTCAAGCAGAATAAAGCTTTTACTCTGCAAAACAGAAAGTGACAACCACTATAAGTCCAGAAGGGGGCCAACAGGCAAAGGACAAGCAATGAATATCAATATTGTATTTTTGACAAAGCAGCCAAATGACACATGAAATAAATCCTCAAACCAAAGTACCTAACTACTAGCTAACTAACTAACAACAATAACAAGTAGTAGTAGTAGTAGTACTGTAATAGTAGGAGTAAGAGGGTGAGAAAAGGCAAGAGATAAAAACCTTGGCAGAGCACCAAATTTGGCAGCTTGTTTCAAGTTCTGCAGTCTGTTATTCTCCTGTTTTTCAACTCTTTTCTTCTTGTTTTCCTTTCTTTTGGCAAAAGGGTCCTCTTCTGGATCTGCAAAATTTTGCCTTATCAATTAATATACATCATCATTATCATTATAGCTTTTATTAATGCACAGAATTGTATACACCAACTAGCGAAAATTAGATGCATGCACCCTTTGCGCACACATGAGAAGATAGAATACAAAAAATATCCAAAGAAGATTATGACATCACTGGAACCATTGATGTATATAAACTTCACAATGTCTAACTAGCATGATCCACATTATCTCACACCAGAAATCATGCCAAAAACGCAAAGTTAAGTATGACAATCAGATCTTTCAAATTTTAAAGGCCTAACTGATGGATACTAAATCAGATAAATTCACAACTTCTTCTCTAAAAGCAAAGCTTAGGCTGCATTTGGTCAGTGTCTTTTAGACACATAGACACATACACAGATACACAAAGACACATAGACATAAAGATACACAAATTCTGTAATATGTTTGGTAATAATGTACAAGACACACATGTATAAATCAAATGTCAATTTGCCCCTCTGTCTTGTTCATTGATAATTTCAAAAATAATTACAGATAAAAGGGTCAAATTTTGTATTCCATGCATTGTGTCTCCGTGTCTCAGCTTCAAGGAGGAACACTAAATACATGTATTTTGTGTGTATCTTGTACCACCATGTCTATCCAAATCTGTGTCTCAGCAAACAAACGATGAACATGTACCACCATGTCTAACAATTAGTGTCTATGTCTCAACAAACAAACACAGCCTTATATAATCAAAGCTGTCTAAGATAACTTAAATTGTTCATTTCAGTTTTAAATCTTCCTTCCTCAGAAGAATCAACCGTGATCTAAATCAGACTTTTCTTTTAGTTTCTTCAAACATTTATCCTAATCTCAAACTTAAAAGATGTAACAGTTGTGTAAGCATCCAAAATTCACTCCACTAGACTTGGCCACTTGGATAAAAAAAAAAAAATCAAAACAGTAACTGCAAATTTCATTTAAATAAAGATTCCTTCAAAGGGACAAAGGGCAAAGGATGGCTCAATAATTTTACCATCGTTGGGTTTTGCCTCAATAATAGGCACAGCATCTTCATCATTCGCACGATCGTATCCATATGTACGTTTCCAGGTTCCAGTTTGTTCGTCATATGCAATTTTGTCTTTCTTTCGCTTCTGTATTCCTGAGAGAATAGCACACAACATAGTCAGTAAAAAAATTTAAAGATAAACCCAAACCCCAAACAGGACTACATAAATATAAGTATTAAGGTCACACAATGTAATCAAACTCTCGAATCACCTAAACACCAATTTACACAAACTTGAAATATAAAACTTCAAACTCACTAACTTGATTTTTAAGCATGATATGAGCTTAACTAAAAGAGCCATAAAGCACAAACCTTTCTTTTTGGCAAATTGCTCCCACTTGGTAGGAGGTTTGGGCTTAGGCAGCTGCAAAACACAGTATTACAAAACTCCATGAGCAAATAAATAACTTCAAGGATTAATAATTAAATTAGGGTTTTAATAACAAGTACTTTAAAGGCAAACTAAGAAATCAGGAGTGCTAAACTTTTCCGTCGAAAATTTAAAAAATTAGGGTTCCCAGTCGACTAAAATAAGTTAAAAGTTTAAAAATTTTCAACTTCTAGTATCAACCTAAACCCTAGAACCGTGAAATGAATAGACATAATACCAATAATTAATTATAATCAACAGAATAGAATGAAAAGAGAGTGAAGAAGTAAAGAGGAGTATACCGGTTTCTGTCTGGGCAATTTGGTGAGTGGGGGAGGCAACTTGACGAGGGGACCGTCGACGTCTTCGGTGGAAGGCAGGGTGAAGAGGGAATCGGCGATGGCTTGAACCAACTCAGTGCCTTTCTGGAGACACTGGCTGATTAGGTCTTCCCTTGAAGGAGTAGGGTCAGAAGGAAACACGTGATGAAGGTCCGTGGCCATAAGGTGGCCCAGGTCTACCTCCAAGTGCTTCAGTTCTTGATTCTCTACCTCCATGTCTCTATCGATCTATCTATGGAGGGGAAGGAAACAGCGCCGCCGTCACTGTCACGTGTGCTGAGGGAGTGTAATATGTGGAAGAGAAAAAATGAGAACCAAAAGGAAGAAGATTAAGGACAGGGAAGTGGTGCGGCTACTACTACCGTGCAACTTTGTCATTAGGGTTTTCTTGACGGATGTTAGTTGAAAAATGGAATTTATTGTTTTTTTTTTAATAGTTAATATTTAAAAGTGTTGATAAAAAATATGTTATTAGATAATTAAATTTTAAAAGTTAGATTAATAATTAAAAATATTAATTAAAAATAATAAATTTTATTGAATTTTTTTTTATAGAATTTGGCTTAAATTTTCACTTGGTTAAATTAGTTTTCAAATTTTGTTAAAAAGGAGTGTTGGAGAACTAACAAATTTTGCGATGTTTTTAGATTTTTTATGTTTTTTATGATTATAAGTTTTTTTAATTTACACAAAATTAAAATAATGAGTAATGATGAATTTTAAAAGCAAAAGACTGCATGGATATAAAAATTATTAGGCATTTTATCAAAGCTTTCTCTGCTCTAATTTTCAAATGTGAACGTAGTGGACAAATCATTTAAAAAAAAAAGTTGAAAAGTTATTGTTATTTAATTTAATGCAACAACTAAAAGGCAATATAATAAGAATCAGTTGAAAAACAAGTAGAATAATAACCTTAAGAAAAAATAGAAAGTGTGGTACAAATTATTTGTTAAAAAAACTAGTTTGGAATGGAATAGAAAAAAAAAAGCTACGGATAAATGATAGAAGAAAAAAATATTGGTATGTATTTATTATTTATAAGATATTATATTTTTAAAATTTATTTTAAAGTATTTTGCTCTTACAAATATATAATATATGTAAGAGAATTTGCAGTATAAAAATTATAAATAAAAAAAAATTATTTTCTCATGAATTAATATTTTATATTTTTATATTTTTATATAATAATATTTATATTTTAAAAAAATTATATTTAATAATATTTATTTTTTATATAAATAATATAAAAAATAATATAAATTAAATATTTTTAATAATTTTTTATTTTAATGTAATTTTAGTTAATATAATCCAAATATAAATTAATTTTTTAAAATATTTTTAACAAAAATATCTAAACATAAATTATATTGATATTAATCTAATTTTAATCAAAATTAATTTTATAAAAATATATTTATATTAATAACTATTTACAAATATTAATCTAAACACCCACGTTAAACATAAAAAGCTTTCACCCGATCTTCTGTTCATTTTGAGCGCTGGTGCACCACATTAAGTAACAAAAAGTTTATTTAGTGGACTACATGAGTACATGTTACCCAAGGTTCTAAAACCGGTTCGGACCGGCCGGTCGAACCGGTTGAACCATGAACCGCTGAAGAAAACAATTCGGACAAATGCTAAAACTGTAAATTTAAAAAATCGGAATTGAACCGGTGAACTGGCCAGGAACCGGTCAGTCGAACCGAACCGTGACCTGGCCAGTTTTTTGAATAGGGGAATGAAACGTCACCGTTTCAGCTGTTGCAGTTAGCCCTAACTCCATTCTCGATGCCCAGATCTAAATTCCCCTCCAGAACGCCTCTGCTTCTCTCACACTCAATCTTCATCCTCTGCACTTAGCCCTAGCTCCTGGCCGTTCCCTTACCTCCATCCAGCCACCGCCTCGTGCCGCCGCCGTCGTTCCTTCCAACAGCCACCGTTTGCTCGCTCACCTTCCCTCCATCACGCAGTAGCCATCGATATCAACCTTCCCTTCCATCGTGCAGAAATCGCAACCTTCCTCCGTCGCGCAGCCACGCCGCCGCCGGCACTATCTCTGTTCTCCGCAACCACTGTCCCAGTTCGAAGCCCGTTCGAAGGTACTCCACCACTGTCTTGGTCACTCGGTGTCTCTATCTCCCTTTTGCATGCTCTGTTGAAGGCTTCTTCTAGCTTCTAGGTAAATTTTTATTAACTATGATTGAACCATTGTTAATGTTTGATTCTGCGAAGCTCTGTGAATTGTGAAGTCACTGAATTGTGAACTGAATTACTGATTTACTGAAGTTTCTAGCTCTGTGAAGTCTTTGATTTACTGATTTATTGAATAATTGTTTGATTCTTTTAGCTTCTAGTTCTAGGTAATTTTTTTATTAACTATGTGATTTACTGATTGTTTATTGCTCAATGAAGTGTGAACTGTGAAGTGTGAATTGATTCAACTGAAGTTGCTGAACTGAACTGTGAAGTTTGTTGAATAATTGTGAATAATTATTGTTAGTTAAGCTGTGAAGTGTGAACTACTGAAGTCACTGAAGTGTGAACTAGTTTATGGATTTATTGAATAATTGTTTGATTCTTCTAGCTTCTAGTTCTGGGTAATTTTTTTGTTAACTATGTGATTTACTGATTTTTTATTGCTATATGAAGTGTGAACTATGAAGTGTGAACTGATTCAACTGAAGTTACTGAACTGAACTGTGAACTTTGTTGAATAATTGTGAATAATTATTGTTAGTTAAGCTGTGAAGTATGAACTACTGAAGTCATTGAAGTGTGAACTGTTTTACTGATTTATTGAATAATTGTTTGATTCTTCTAGCTTCTAGTTCTAGGTAATTTTTTATTAACTATGTGATTTACTGATTTTTTATTGCTCTATGAAGTGTGAACTAATTCAACTGAAGTTACTAAACTGAAGTGTGAACTTTGTTGAATAATTGTGAATAATTAGTTAGTTAAGTTGTGAAGTGTGAACTTCTGAAGTCATTGAACTGTGAACTGATTTACTGATTTACTGAAGTTTCTAGCTCTATGAAGTCTCTGATTTACTGATTTATTGAATAATTGTTTGATGCTTCTAGCTTTTAGCTCTAGGTAAATTTTTTTATTAACTATGTGATTTATTGATTTTTTATTGCTCTGTGAAGTGTGAACTGTGAAGTGTGAACTGATTCAACTGAAGTTACTGAACTGAACCGTGAACTTTGTTGAATAATTGTGAATAATTATTGTTAGTTAAACTGTGAAGTGTGAACTACTGAATTTTGTTGTTTGTTGAGTAATTGTGAATAATTTTGAATAATTTTAGATGTTGTTTGTTATGATCTTGAGATTATTGGGTTGGAGTGGGTTGTTGTGATATTGTAATTGGCAAAAACTATTATTGGATTGTTGGTAATGTTTAGGTATGGATGAGAGTATCAACCAGGAACCATTATTGTAATTGGATGAGATCATAACATCCTAGTTTATGTAGTATTTTTAATTTGGGTTATATTTTAAGGTTTATATTAGACTATAATTATGTTTTAATGTTTTTATTTATATTTTATTTATTATTTTATTATAAAATGGTTTTTTTTGGTTTAATCACGATCGAACCGGTTGAACCTATGAACCAATGAACTAGTAACTAGAGCAGTTTGATGACCGATTCGGTTCTCAAAACCTTGATGTTACCGCTAAAAGTAAGTATCTATTATTGTACTAGTTGATTAGCACTAATTAAATAATAGTATATAATTTATTGTTGTTGTATTAGTAGTGATACTAATTGGAAAAAGGTTCTCTAGAGTGATAATGTTAGTAAAGTGATAAAGTGATACTTTAATTATTTTTGAATTAGTAAGATTTATTACCTATGAATTTTATTATCTTAATTCAATGATGATTAATGCTATACTTTTTTCTCTAAAATAACAATATAACTTTAGAAAAGTCAGATTCATATTAATTAATGCTGAGTAGATATTGAGTTACTTAGTTGTTATTAGTTATTAGTATATATTTTGAGTAACTTTAGTTTTCTTTTAAATATTTAATTAAAAATAATAATTATTATTAATTGTTAGTTTATATTTTTAGTTGCATCTAGTTTTAATTTTAAATATTAATTTAAAGCACAGAATTATTATTAATTGTTAGTATATATTTTTAATAAATTTAGTTTTATTTTAAATATTGATTAAAAAACAAAATTATGAATTGATTGTTAGTATATACTAGTGTATGAGATCGTGCTCAACATGAAAAAATTTATAAAAGTAAAAAAGTTTTTATATGTTTAAATATTTTAAGAAAAATCACACAAAATAATTATTATCAAAATCAAAGTTTGATATAAAAACAATGAGTAATCATCATTTTACATTTTTTTTAAAGTAAAATAATTATACATTAATTTTAATACAGAATTTAAAATAAAATTAAAATATTTACATTAGAATCCTATTTTTTTCAAATACTTCTCTATAAACAACATTGATGGTTGAATTTGCAAATATTCTTACGTAATTTATAAGCAAAACTTTTAAACCTCTCTTACTCTTAACTCTTGAAAGTGCCACATATAGTTGGCCATGTGTGAATCCAATATGAGATAAAATTTGTCCCTGAGACTTATTAATTGTCATGGCAAACGATACTATTATGGAAAACTGTCTTTGTTAAAATCTAACTGGGACGATTTTATTTGTTCGTACCATATTCATTCTTGGAATCAAAACAATATGACCAACATTGTTACCCATTAAGACTTCACATTCTATGACATGATTTCTAAGCTTTCTAACTTGTAGCCTTGTACCAATATAAAGATCATTGGATTGGTTAATATTCCTCAGTAACATCACTGAACCACCAACCTTAAGTATTAATTTATGTGGAGGCAAACCAGAGTAATTTATACTATTCAGTAATTCAGGACCATAGAGATCTAGTTGACTTTCCATATTCTCTTCATCCATACAAATTGAATCCGAACTAAGATATAATTTTTTCCCTCCAAGAATGATAGTCATCAGATGGTTGTTGATCTCTTCAGCGGTGTCCAGCGTGAGAGCCAATATAGTTCTTACTTTGAAAAAATCCTTTAAAGACATATTTGTCGAATATTTAGATAAGAAAAATGAACCAATTCATCAAATGCCTGGTCTGAAGAAGAAATAACAATATCTTCTGGAAGACATATCTCAGATTCACCGTCTATATCACTTATTAGACCATCACCAACTTTCAATAACCACTTACTAAATTACTCTGTCCCATCTTGATCTAAAGAAGTTGTCCCTATAGAGAGTTTCATATTTTTGTTAGTTTGAGCACCTGATAAAAATGAATTCACAGTCGAATGAACCATATCTTGTCTCGATCCTCATGAAATGATAGGAAGGATTTATCTAAAGTCTCTACCTAGTACAACCACGTTTCCTCCAAAGGATAAATCTTTGTTATATGTTGGAGAAAACTTCATGATATCACCCAAGTATTTATCAAGCACTTCATAGCAGTACCTACTAACCATTGGAGCCTCATCCCAAATTATAAATTTGGCTTTCAATAGCAAAATTGCTTGAGGGGAACCATGTTTGATGTTACATATAGAATCCTCAATTATATTCAGCAGTATTTTGAACCTTGAGTGTGCCGTTCTTCCATTGGAAAGAAGTAAAGAAGCAATACCACTTGAAGCAACATTTAACACAATATCATCCCTTTGAGAGAATCTCAGTGGACATAAAGTTCTAGAAAAATATTTTTCCAGTACCCCCATGACCATACACAAAGAAAAAACCCCCTTCATCACAATACACAGCTACAACAATGTTATCGAATACATGTTTCTACTCAGGTATTGCGATGGCTAATATGTTTGAGGCATTTTTCTTTAACTCATCCTTGTTAAAGTTTATCTCTTCCCTGATAACCCTTTCAGTTAACAAAGAACTATCAACTTCAGTTGCTAAAGGCATAGGAGGATAGTCTTTCAAGGTTTTACCATAGGAATGTAAGATCTTGTCTATATCCATCAAGCACAACTGCTTAATCTCATCATCTGACATGGTTAACTTTGCATATTATACGATGCTGTAAAAATTCAATCAAAGTAAAAATGATCAATAATGAAAGACTTTTATAATTACAATTAATAAAAACTCACCTTTATGTTCATCACGGTTCTTTGTTGATACAAAAATATCATCTGAGAGTTCATGCCAATATCTATCTCAGACATGTTTTTGTCTTGAGATATTTTTGGATGTTAATAGAATGTCAAACAACCTCCTGACATATGATTTTGAGGCCCACGAACTTGCTTCCTTAATTGCATTCATGAATTCTCTATCATCTTGCAAGAGTCCAAGAGCGAAGCATGCATCTCTATAAGTAGCATGAATTGTTCCTCCTACTGTTCTTATATCTCGAAAATTCATACATTCTCTTTGAGTATTCAAGAGAAGTCATTGGTAATATTCTTGGATATTTGAAGCAAAAAATTTTGTTAAAATTCCACTTTTAAGTTGCTAAATGAATTAGGCTACACAATTTTGATTATTATGTAGCTACACATACGTATAAAATTATATTTTCTAAAAAATAGAGAACAATGCTAAAATTATATAATCTATAGAGCATTAGATTATAACTGTTGAAAGTTATTTGAACATTTATTTTCTAGTGTAGATAAATCAAATAAAATGGACGTGAGGTACATGCTGTTAAGATTTTAAATTTAAATCATCAAATAAATAAGATCAAAATTGAATATAAACTCGCCATTACCTGTAGGTACATGAGCCAACCTTCCAGTTGCAAAGCCTTACTTTTGAGGAAACCACTTTGAAGCATCGTTCTTCCAAATAAACTTGGTTGAAAATTCAGCATAAGTCAGACTTCGAGCATAGGGATATGACATGTTCACCGCCATCCATCCCAGAAACATGGACTTATGAGATACTGCTCTTTCGACGATATCATTTACATTAGAAGTTTCACTATAAACCACAAGTTGTTCATCCTCCAAATAGAATAGAAGTCTAATCACAAATGGTTCTTTCCCTTAGATTTCGTATCTAAATAAACGGCAGACTACCTCACATGTCGAAGTGTACCTACAATCGTAGTAATTTCTAATTTCGTCAACAACTTGTGTGGCTTCTGACGAATCACCAGCGTTGTATAGGGTAACTGTTATGCAATCATTGCCCTTGTGTACATACTTAAGATACTTAATAGAAATTGTTTGGCATGTGTATCCCACATTTATGTGGCACCCGAACTTGAGCAAAAGTTCTGGATTATATGGAACAATAAACTTATTGTCTAGTACACATTCTCTTTTCTTTAATGTTCGACCATTATCAGTACGCCTATATTTGAAAAACCCAGCTTCATCAATGAGTGTTCACTACCTAAACTCTTTGGGATAAAACTTTGAACATGATCCATTCTTCATGCAAGTTGAATTCTTGTTGTACGGACCACATGGACCATGTACTATATAATTTTCAACAGTTCCATGTAGATTTGGCCTTTTATTTTCATCAGGAATCTTAGCGGTTATATGTTTATCTAGGTCATCTGGTATTTGTGACTTGAACTCGTTACTCATGAATAAAATGATATGTGCATGCGGAAGCCCTTTCTTTTAAAACTCTATAGTGTAAACATATGAAAATTGAAAAAGACAAATGAGTAAAACATTACAACATAAGATTTTAATAATGTGTTGCATAAACACAGACTTACATCCCAAAATTTTTCCAAAGATTTTTCCTTCATTTAGGTCATCAATCAAACCAACAAGCTTGATTTTGAAAACTCGACACAATATATCAGGGCAGTCTTCTGCCTTCAATCCAATGGGAGTCACTTCTCTATTTATCTCATCCCATTCAGGGTTACAGGTTATAGTGAAAAAATAGCTAGGATATCCTAGAAGTGTTCATGGATCAGATCTGATCCGTATATCCACGGTATTTATCCGAATCCGATCCGAAAATTACATATATGAATTTGATCTACACACTTATAGGATCGGATTGCGGATTTTATGTAGGTATCCGCATATCTGCGGATCCGTAAAAATAAATAAATAAGTAAATATTCTTCTTATATTTTATTTTAACTAATAATGATCATATATGTTGTATTATTTTAATATTATTATTTGAGTAAAGTATGTTTAATATTATTTTAAGAGTAAATATATTTAAAAAATAGAAAAAAAGAATTTTATTAATATTTTTTAATAAAAATAAGTTTTTAAAAATATTTTTGTATTTTGCGGATATATCTGATATCCAATCTGATCCAATCCGCAAATATTCGGATTGGATCGGATCCAAGCTTAAAAATTACAGATATTGTATCCAATCCGATGATTTTAGTACGGATCGGATTGAAATTTCGGTCATATCTTATCCAATCTGATCTGCGTTCACCTCTAGGATATCCTACATATATGCGAATTGAAAATGCATCTTTGCAATTATTCATCATGTACCTAAGTCCATCGGTAAAAGTACTAGGAAGAATGATTCTTTTGTCAAGCCTTGCAGCTTTGCATCCCCGTTTTATAAGACTTTTATGCAAACATTTGTATTTATCAATCCTTAACTGTCGTTGTTTACACCTAAAGAATTTTAACCTCTTTGATTTCACCATTGTGTAGGCATCCATAAGAAACTATTGGAATTCACCCGTCCTTTTCTATAAGCGAAACAAAGAATTGTCGCAAAGTGATTATTTTGTTTTTCTTTGTAGGCCTAGCAGAGATAGAATCTGATGTTGCAATGCCCAACTAAAACCTATCCTCCCCATACAGAAACAATAATGGATATTGCAAGGCTAAATAAGATGGGTGAAAAACATCAATCCGTTGGAGCTTTCTAGTTTGACCCTCTATAATAATATCTCTATCTTTACTTAGTTGTTTGACATCGCCAACAATCAATGTAGTCACTTCAGATGCAGATGGCAAGTTGTATGTGTTGTCATCTGTAGTATTTTTACTAATCAACTTAAGTTTTATGTCTGTGCAATTTTTTTGTTAGTACCTATCTCTTGCATAGCAAAAACTCTTTGCTAAACTGTTATATTTATCTAGCATATTTTTAATATTATCACAATTTTTCTCTCTCACTCATTTACAGCTTCATTGGAACTGCAAAGAAAAAAAACACAATAAAATTTATGTTATTCTCTCTCATAGATAAAAAATAACTAAAATGTTTGACTGGTTGCATAAAAATTACCGAAGTGTGCCTATCCGATTATCAATCTCATTTTTTGTGTCATAGATATATAGTTGGACAAATGTTGGTCGTAGAATATCCGGAGGAAGTAGACTACCAATGCTATGGTAGTTTTGACACCCAAGCTTAAAAATTGGAGGAGCAGTCCCATTGTTCACCCCACGGTCAATTTTTTCAGCCATTAATGTAAAATAAAACATTGAATTAAATGCCTTTATCTTTTTCAGAAAATTAATACTTCTTTGATCTCCTTCAAAATGAAGCTGAATGTGCTCATCAAGAGGTACAGAAAGTAGAGAAAGTTCAATCTTTTCTTCCATACAACATAATGAAAACTTTGGTTACAATGACTGTTTGGATTTAGTAAACCTTTCATCAGACCACATCTATATTTTACAGTGTTGACATTGATAAATAGGATCTCCTATATCCTACACACATGCTGAATGAACTCTCTTTAGATACTCAGTTGTCATACCGACGCAGTTTAGTCTATGATGTACACAAAGATGCAAATAAACATAAAGATAAAATTTGTACATAACGTCTAAAGTTTCTGAAGATGGTATAAAATAATATTCTAAACCCACATTCAACATTGAATTATCATAAGCATTAACAACTACAATCAATAGAAATTATAAAAAGTGATAACATATATGTTTATGTATTACTAATAATTCATATCTCTTGCAAGCTATCAACTTAAAATCTTGATATAATGAAAAATTACATTCATAATCAACAAAAGGATCAATATTTTGGCCACTTTGTGTGTCACCGCTTGGTGGTTGCACCTTAACAGTCGATAAGTGTATATCTTCATAAAGTTGTGCTAAATTAATAGCCACTGAAGTAACAACAAAGGAAGATTATCTTTTTTGCTTCCCATTTATAGTAGAATTTCTTGACAAAAAGTTCAATTTTATTCAATTAAACATTAAACACTATAGAAAAAAAGAATATAATAACGATTACCATCTTTCCTAAATTACATTCCTGTTAGGCACGATCTTTGGGAACCGCAGTGTGATGGAAGCTGATTTTGCAGAACAACTTGCGTTAGATTATTGGTGGGTCCTTATACATTGGAATATGCTAGAATTGTAATAAATCTATGTTATATAAATGATTCCCGATGAAGCATACTTTTTTTTAAATATTGGTGTATGAATCATTTGGTAATCATTAATTATACGTATTATTTGTTAAGACGGACAGTGAAATTCTTGTCAATGAGGGACCCATTGGTAGAGTTAAGAATTATTTAAATCTTATCTTTGATGGAGAATCTTACATAAGTAGGAGTAATATTTTAATGTCCAATTCCATGCAACGTATAGTGTACACCATACATAGAGAGTTGCTTCTCTATGAATGAGTAATAAGAAATATATAAAACTTTTTCGTTGTTAAACTGATATTTTAAATATTAGATAAATATGAGTCAATTACAATGAGAAAAATGTTACTTTCATCTCCACTTGATTGTAAACTGAGAATATTAAATGAGGTATCAGTTTTTTGACACACTGTTCTTTAACTTGTAGCAATAAACTACACATTTTCATGTAAATCGAAATTTGTATTATTATTATTCTTCTACACTGTTAAGTTAAGAAAAAGAAATAGAACATAATTAATTATTCAATTAACTAATATCGTATTTGGTTTTATATAATTTTAGTAGTATATTTTTGTAGTTAACAAAAAAATTGTATTGATTTAGTTTAATTCAATTATTTTTAAAATTAATAAACTAAATCAATGATTATCTATATCATATTATTTAAAAATACACCGTCATAACTTAAAAATGTATATAATTTAATTTAAATAATAACTAAAATTCTAAATGTAAATATCATTTTAAAATATAATTTATTTAAATCCAGTTAAATAGATCTAAACCAAAGCATAAAATTTTATATTTCTCTGGTTAGTATAGAATTTTATGTATTAATTTAGATTAAATAGTATATAACTTTAAATTATGATATATTGAGTATATCTTAAATAATATTAAATAATTAATTAACTTAAATAATATCTAAAGATTTGAAGATTCCATAGTTTTAACGTAATTCATAATTTATTAATATAAATTTGAAAGAAAGACTTTTATAAAGATAAATAGTTGTTCAATCACTAAATTAAAATTAAAATTAAAAATTATGTATAGTACAAACTACTTCACTAATATTCTCAGCAATGATAATAACTTAAATTGTATTTCTAATAAAAAAATAAAAATAAAAAAGTCTCACAAAAAAACACTTGCCAAAAGTACAAAAAAAGAGAAAATTCATTATCATCAAATCTTTTTTATTTTTTTGTCAAAATTATCCTTCGTCTTAATCTTGCAATCTTGGATTGTGTGAGTGGAGTGAAATACATTATCGTTGTTAATTCACTTATCCACAATGTACGACAATATCAGCGAAAGTCTCCTCTTTCTGATCTGCTATTTATCTCCTTTAGTAACATTAACATCCCGGATCGTCCTCGACCTCCTCACTGGCACAACTACATCATCATCCCATCACCGTAGGAGCAACCAGTCTTCTCATCTTCAAAGCTCTTATGTCACCGTTCTGAAGTTGCCAGTCCGAAAACACCATTCTCCATCGGTAGCATCTCTGCTTACTGAGAGATAAGTTCAAAAAGGGGACTTTGGATCGGTGGGTTGGAATGGGAATATGAGATACATGTAGGTTTAATTTGGATTAGCATATTATCAATATTATATAATACCAAAATAAAAAATACACCGTGCATATATAATATTATCAATACTACATAAACCACTTTTGCATTCATTTTTTGGTGTGTATATAATATTTAATTAACACATTAACACATATATAATATTTTGTTAATACATATATAATATCAAGTGATTTACAAATTATTTTATTGAATATTATAATATAAAGTGATTTATAAATTATTGTTAATTCATATATAATATATAATTAAATTTAGTGAATTCAATTAGAATAAGTAATAAATTATTTATTTTATTTTAAATTTTATAAATAAATTAATTAATTAACTAATATAACGAATTACAATTAATGTAGTATAATTATAATAAATTACATTGATATTTAAATATCTAATTAAATTAATTAGTTGATATAATTAAGTCATTGTAATAAATTGTATTGAATGGGTTACAATAATTAATTGGAAAACACTCTCCGAAGCATGCCACATCAGCGCCATCATTAAGTGCAAAAATCCGATTTTTATATAATAGAATAGATATTGATAATAAATAAATAAATATTTATTTAATGTGAAACATTCTCATGTAATTTAATTTGCACTGAAACTATATAACATGATTCTAATAATATTTCAAACGGTAAGCTATAAGTAACAATTATTCAATTATAGCTTACCAAAATAAAAGTAATTCTATTACATAAATTCATATATAAATTGAAACTGTTGAAAAAGTATACATAAGTAATCGGAATATATACAACGTACAATGAAAAACTACCAATTAAAATAATAATAACGTGATAGTGTCTGAGCAAATAATTGTTAATTTAAAAAAAATAAACAATCCACCGCATTGAACATAAAAATGAACAAAACATAAAAGTAAAATGCATCTTTCCTTTGTAATATATAGAGATGTGAATCCCAATATTCACAATATTTTGCCGTTAGAAAATAAATCTATTCTAATAAAAATATGACAATAAAATGACATAATTAAATTATAACTCCGGTAACTA
Organism: Arachis stenosperma; assembly: GCF_014773155.1. NCBI lineage: Eukaryota > Viridiplantae > Streptophyta > Magnoliopsida > Fabales > Fabaceae > Arachis > Arachis stenosperma. Next base: position 75,080,234 of record NC_080383.1, read on the forward strand.
ATTAATTTATTACATATGATTATTAAATGAAAACATAAATGAGAATAGTTTAACAGCACATCACAATCCCAAACAGCACGAGCCACAAAAAATACTATGTACACTTTGATATACCTATCCATCTTTAAATGACAATGAAACCATTTCATTTGGTTAATTATGTTTAACTCTTGCTATATGTTATGCTTTGAAAGAGATGGTTAGCCTTATTTAAAATCAATTATCTTTAACCTATTAGGCTAACTGAATCACGAATGATAGAACTCAACAACAAAATTTATCAAGAAATAATACAAATGATTAGTTTATACCATTATTTTCTTAGATAAAGAGTATGTAGTGTGTGAATGTTAAAGAAGTATCGTGAGTCGTCATACCTTGGCACATAGAACCTGTAGTCTTTAATGCAATTGGGATAGAAATATCTTTTCTCAAGTTTCCTTAAGCCACGACGACACTTCTTACATCCTTTGTACCACCAATCAAACTCGTTTCAACTTCTTTAATCGTCCCGACAGTAATAAATATAGCATCCTAAAATCGATGGATGCAAGGGTATAACACAACAATTGAGATTATGATCCAACAAATATTAGAATTAATAATTGAAAAAAAGGAAGACTAATAAAGAAAGAATTTTACCTGATTATACTCCTTTATCTCGGCAATTGTTTTGTAGACTGATAGACGCAAAAAATCTTCCTCAACTAAAACAAGTTGATCACAGACTAGCGGCATTATGTCTTGTCCATCTACAAGATCCAATTTGTTCATCCTTGCATCTTTAAATAAGAATTTATGAAATTTGCTAATAATTAAATAATCAAAAGCCTTGTATAAATATTCTGCTGGCCACACTACTGATCTATACACTATATCTTGCAAAGAAATCCCTGGCAGCTAGAAATAAACTCAACATTGATAAACAGTTTCGAATTGTAGTTTGTGTTGGAAACATCCATGACCCCTACAAAAATGCATTTACAAATTAAAGAAAATACCAGAAGCATATGATGACACAAAACATGCATTCAAATACCAGTAAAACAAACCACTATAAAATTTTATCTTGCCCATTTGGAGAATAACCACATAGGTAAGACACGGGTGTTCCTCTAGATATTTGAGCAAATCAAATACAAAAGACTGCCACAACGTTACCCTTAATTTCTGTCCACCCCTATAAGAAATAACAATGCTTGTAGAGTAAAGAGAGGCACAAAATTCTAAAATAAGATTTTAAAACAAAAGCCACTGTAAAAAAGATATTAAGCATTACTCAAGATCATCAAGTTCTATCGTGATATAACTTGACGGCTTCCCGTCCTGTGTGAACTCGACCAAGTTACCCTTAGAGGTAAGCTGACCTATCACATCTACAAAATAAAGGCACCAATCTTTCCATTAACAAAACTCTATCTGCTCAAATTTTTCTCCAAAAATGACATTTTTTTCTAAAGTTTCATCCATGTTGAAATTAGATTTTTTTTAATTTTCTTAAAAATAAAAATATAAAAGACTGTTAATAAATAGTTAGGGTCTAAAATCGAAGTTCGTGAAAAAATAAAAAATAAATAGGTTAGTACTTGTTACTAATGATACCTTTAAGGGTACTAATTCTTTAGTTGCTATATATATAAAATCTGTCTTTAGATGTGTTAAAATAAAACGCATAATAATATAAAACAAAGGCAATAACAAATTGAAGAAAAATTTTATTAAAGAATACAATTTTTTTAGTACTATACTTATAAAAAAAATGACGCATCAGCCAATTCAAATGACATACATTAAATATAGACATATTATGTAATACAATCAGATTGATAGATTATTTTGCTTAAAAAAATTATATTTCCTTAATGAAATTTTTTAATACATAATTTAAATAAAAATAAGACATATTAATTTTTAAAGTATTATTTAATTGTTATAGGACATCATATAAGGATAATACATAAAATTATATAAATTTTTTTATTGAACAAAATTTAAATAAAATAATATTTAATTGAGTTAGAAATTATATTATTTCTTAATATAAAATTATAGGAAGGGAATAATTGTTACAGGAAGGGAATAATAAAAAAATTATTCCTTAATACAATTTCTTAATGAAACAACTTTTAAAAATAAGACATGCTTCGTCACAATATATTATATTATATTATGTAAAAATTTTCAATCAATTCAAAAGATACAAAGTTAACATTCATGGCAAAAGCCCAAAAAAAAGTCAAACTCTTTTTTATGGGTAATAACTAATTTCTTACGGGTTAGACCCTATAAATTCTTGGGGTGTATATTTGGTTAGAAGATAAAAAGAGAAGCAAATTTTACTTAAATAAATTTCACAAAAATTATATGAATCTATAATACTTGAGACTTGAGAGGAATAGCAACCATTACTTGAATCCATATCTGTCCACTATATGCTCATAATAAAAAAGACAGCAAATGATGCAAAACAATACCTCAAAGAATTAAACAACACATGCATTATAGATTAATCTAACAAAATACTTACTAACTAAATAACCATCTTCTTTAGATTCTGCATGAATTTTTTTGAACGGAACAAAATTGAATCCGTTCAATGAAACTAAAGAATCTTGTATCGGACGCTCAATCATGTCCCTCTTGAAGTGGATTATAAATTCGTATCTAGTAAGCTTCAACTTAATGGTATTCAAAGCAACTCCAAAATTAGTGACCACGTACACGTTTTCCTCAGCGAGTAAGCCCTTGAAGATAGGAACAAATATGTCTTTAACAGTGCATTAAATTGTATCTCCCTGAATGCATTAATTTTATAGAGTCATAGATAAATGAGGTTTATTGCTCAGTCATTACCAAAATAAATTTCAAATGCAAAGAGAAGATTTTACCTCTTCATCAAGGACAACCATCTCAATAGGTGCCTTCATACCAGATTTTGCAAAGTGAGAAACGGTCCAAAGTCTAATGACACGTACTTTGAGCTTCCACACCTTATGCGCTGGACCAACATTGATACACTTGATGAGATCATACCTAAAAATCAAGAACATCATATTTAGTGAAAGATAAAAAAATATTGTGAAACAATCCACATGGTACATGAACTCACCTAGCTGCCATTGCTACCTGCCACTACAAAATTACTCAAATATTATGAATTTCAATATAGATAAAGAGTAAGTGTGGTGATCACTTATGCTATACTTATAGAGAGTCATAGCACTGTTCAGCCCCAGTATTGGTATGGATTACAAGAATCTTTACGTTTCTATCAAAATTCAACTAAGAAAAAAAAGGAAAATTTTTGGACTATTCAGGATTAAAGAATCTGAATCATATTAATAATAATAGAGATTTATTACCTGTGAATATCGCTATCTTAATTCAATGATGATTAATACTATACATTTTTCTCTAAAGTAACAATATAACTTTAGAAAAGTCAGATCCATATTAATTAATGCTGAGTAGATATTGACGTTACTTAGTTATTATTAGTTATTAGTATATATTTTGAGTAACTTTAGTTTTCTTTTAAATATTTAATTAAAAATAATTATTATTATTAATTATTAGTTTATATTTTTAGTTGCATCTAGTTTTAATTTTAAATATTAATTTAAAGCACAGAATTATTATTAATTGTTAGTATATATTTATAATAAATTTAGTTTTATTTTAAATATTGATTAAAACACAAAATTATGAATTGATTGTTAGTATATATTTTTAGTAATTTTAGAGTTATTTGAAATATTTATTAAAAGAAAAGAATTATTAATGGTAAGTATATATTTTTAGGGTTTTATGATTTATTTCAAATATTTATTGAAAAATTTTAAATTAATTATTAGCATATATTTTAAGTAATTTTATTTTTTTTAAGAAAGATAATATTATTAAATATTAGCATACATTACTAAATTTAGTTTTATTTTAAATATTTATAAAAAACCAGAATTATTATTAATGGATAGTATATATTTTAGTAATTTATCTTTAATTTTAAATAATTATTTTAAAAAACAGCATTATTATTAATTAATTAATTGCATATATTGTTACTAATTTTAGATTTATTTTAAATAGTTATTAAAATAATAGTTTTAGTATTAATTGTTATTATTTGTTTAGTAAATTTATTTTTATTTTAAATATTATAAAAGATTAATTTCTAGCAAAAATTGAGATTTTTTTATCTAAATTAATTAAATATATTATTTAATAAAATTCGTAAAATACAGAATATTTATTGATATACACAATTTCACACATCTCAAGTATTGTAACCTAAGAAATATTAAACACATATTTCAGATACTCAATCATTGGGATATAATTTAACAACATCTAAATATATTTCGGATGCTCTCAGAATATGGTACAACTGCGAATTTGTACATAAACTAAATACTTAATACTTGAGATATAGGCTTGATGAGTTTAATGTTAGTGTTACCTAAATACTGTATTATTATAACAATTTACTTACAATATTACGTATTCGTATTATTCTACTTGTATGGTTAATTAAATATTCTATTTAAAAATATAATTTTTTTAAAATAATAAAAAGATATTAATAATTTTATTTGGATTGATTTAAGAAATAAAAATCGATATATTTTGTTACTACTATCAATATATTGGTGGTTTCAAATCACTAGTTTCAAACAAGGTTTTGAAAATAGAATTAGTCATTGAACCGTTTTAGTTATTGATTTATTGATTTAATCGGTTTAATTGAAAAACTATTTTATAATAAAATAATAAATAAAATATAAATAAAAACATTAAAATATAATTATAGTGTAAAATAAACTTTAAAATATCATCCAAATTAAAGTATTACATAAACCACAATGTTATAATTTCATCCAAATACAAACTCAAAAGTTAAATAACAAAAAAATAACCAAACATAAAATGACAATATCAAAGTTTGTCATCAATCATTAAAATCCGTCAAAGCTTGCTGTAAATTTGCTTTGTTGAGACCGTTGTCACCTTCATTTCTACCACTTGGACTAAAACAATCAAGTGATGTAGCATAAAGCGTACTACTACTACTACTACCACTACTACTTTGATGAAAATCGGTATCAATATCATCTAAGAAAATATACAACACATTATTAATAAATTAAAAATTAAAATTATTCTAATAAATTATCAAAAAATAAACTATAATACTCACCTAGTAAGTCTTTAATATTACTAAAAAGATTAGACTCTTTTTTAACAACCTCTTCAATCATCCAAAAATCAACCAAATTAATACTTTCATAATCAATTATATCATATGGTACCTGTTGCCTTTTTTTGTCTTTCTTTCCTAATAAATTAAATACAATATATGAAAAATAGTATAACATATTAAATGCAAAAAATCCAATGATATGAAATAAAAGTATGAAACATATATTACTTGGATTTAAAATGCAAATTATATGTAACAAACACAATATCATTTAACCTCTCATGCTTCAATATATTCCTTCTTTTCATATGAATCTGATAAAAGACTCCAATTCCTTTCACATCCCAAAAAAGCATATGTTTGACTAAGAATATGAATTGCCATGTTTACAATCACCAAACAGCCTCCACCATTCATCTATAAGTTACAAATCCATAACCATACTATTAATTATCAAATTAAGAAAATGAAAGTATAAAATAAGTTACTAATAAAAATAAGTTACTAATAAATAGAAATTCTTATCGGGTTGAAATTTTTTGCAGCTCGAATAACTTCTGGCCTATCAAAAATTTTCTTTCTATCTCTATGTAAGTGTATTTCCTTTATTGCCTCAACTGAATATAAAATATTAACCTTGTAACGTAATATAATAAGATCAAGTAAACATTGCATGACATTAGGCACTTCTTTATAATTTTCATAAAAAAAAGGTAGAATTCAAGAAATAAGTCGTTGCATGAAGTTTTTTTTTTCAAATGTTTGTCCCATCTTGAGTTGGTAATCTCTATGTAAGGATGATATATAGTTTTATTCTACTTGAACATTTCTTTGATTGCATTTTTTGCCTTCATTATACCTTCATAGACATATCCAATGATGGTACTCCTTCCTAATTTATAACCAATAAAGTATGCATCCACAACCAAAGTTTGCAAATCTTCTTAGTGTTCAAAGATACTCTTTAATGTGATGAAGACAATGGCAAAATGAGTTGTACTTAAATGAACAATCTTCTTTCAATTAGTTCTTTATCTTAGCCAAGACAAGAACACCATATGATTATATACAAATATTGTAATCTTCAAAACACGTGATGCAAGGTTAGAAATATGCGACATACTACTTATATCTTTAAAAATAAAATTCAACCAATGAGCAACAGAAGGTGACCAGTGGATATTCTCAAATTTCTGATTGATAAGCTTAACAACTGCAACATAATTTGCCGCATTATTAGTTATTACATGTACAATATTATCAAGCCTAATCCATTCAATCACCTTCGAAAATAAGTGACACAAGCTTGAAGCATTTTTTACCACATTTGAAGCATTTACAGATTTCACAAAGCACAATCCTTTTGAACAATAAACAAAAAAAATTAATCATCGTTATTTGCCTTTGATCTGTCTAACCATTAGCCATGAGGGTGCATCTAGTGTCTTTCTAAGCACTTGTAACACCTTAATACTTTTAAACTTTTATTTGGATTATATTTAGTAGCTGATATTCAAATACATGAGAAATTTTTCTTTTAAAACAAATATGAAATATTTATATAAAATAATTTATATATATATAAATATTGAATAATTAGTTTTTATTAGAATAGTTACTAGTTGAAAAATATAACTGGATCTGGAAATACTAACATGAAAAAAAGGCGTGCTAAACTGTGAAGGCACAACAATGACAAACTTTACTCATACCAAATAATCATAAAAAGAAACATCATAGTTACAATTGCAATCACTCAATAAAAGTAAAATAAGACACATAGAAAATCCTAATTCTCTTAATTTGTTTAAATATGACTGAAACAATTGCCTATTCTTCCTTCTTAAGATAAATGCTTAATATTTCGTATCTACGTTCTTGATAGCTCGCTCCTAAGAGTGCACTTGTCTTTTCACCTCAACTAAGCAGTGTATTACTTTGTGTCGCATCCTTCCTGAAGATGGTACGGAGAGAGGGGTGAGAAACAAAAGTTTCTCAATAGTTTATTTATATGGTGTCATCGTATCCATCCCCAGCTACTCCGAGTTTTAAAATAAAAATAGTGATAATGACATGTTGTTCAATTATTATTTTCAAAAGTCCTTGTTAGTCGGAGTGGTGTGAATTTTAGATACTTCTCATTTACTTATGTTATGACATGTGTGATGCATACAAAATGCCTATAGCGTTAAAACATATAAAGCTAAACTCATAAACCTTGGTATGATGTTCTCATAGGCCATAAAGTAAGGCAAAATAAATAATAAATAAGAGAAGAATAGTAACATTGGCATAGATAAGTCAAATAGAATAGATCTGAATAAAATAAAGATCTTAAACAATATCACCTATCAAATAAAAAGGAACTTTGGATAAAAGAAGGATCTTTGAATGAAATAATAAACATAATCATAAATTAAAAAAAGGATAAAAGAAGAACAATCATGATCACACTTTTCATTACTTTTTCTCGTAGCTTTTATGGAAGGTATTGAGCTCAAACCGGTATAAAAGGTGGGAGTCCCCTTCCCTTACCGAAGGTTCTTATCCCAAACGTTTTGTCGATCACCTTCCCTTACCGAAGGATCATATCGATATCTAGTCTTTAGGGGTCACCTTCCCTTACTGAAGGATCATTCCCTCAGTTCAATTTACAATCAAGGTTATTTAGACATACACAAGAAAATAGTTATATCAACAAATATATATTATTATATAAAATTGATGGGAGTCTCCTTCCCTTACCGAAGGTTCCCAAAAGTTTGTCGATCACCTTCCCTTACCGAAGGATCATCTTGATTCGATCACCTTCCCTTACCGAAGGATCATCTCGATTATCTTGTCTTTAGGGGTCACCTTTCCTTACCGAAGGATCATTCCCTCAGTTCTTTAATGCACATAAGATTGTTGTTATAATGCATAATGCGTATGAAGGAAAGAGACATTATACCATTACATGCAAAGCTAACATCTATGTTCGAAAACATTTAAAACATGACATAAAAATTAGCACAAAACCCCCTACCTCGAGTAAAGTTTCGATAGGTGTTCCGAGGCAAATAGATGCGGTTTGTTAGTGAAGAGAGACTCGTTCCATAGCTAGACTTTGTTTATACTAAAATGTTTTGTATAGAAAATGGGAATAAAATGAGAAAGGAAGGATCAAATAGCTCTCAGGTATGTGCAGATTGTGTTAAGAGGCATTTAGGTAAAATCTTCAATCTGAATTGTCACTTTGTGAGCCCTATAACATTTTTTACGTTTGGATTTTGGAAATAGATATTAGATTCAAATTTATAGAGAACTGAATTAGTTTTAAAACGAATCTTAAAAGAAGTCAATTGAATAACCACAACTTGAAATATTTTCGAAATACTGTTAGTATATCAGGCTGGCTGATAAGAGCGCGATTTTCTACTATGAACTTGTAACAGATTTATCTACCTAATTTAATTTGAATTTGATTTTATACTGAACTTAAGGAATAGAGCTAGTATTCTTATCTTTTCATATAACTAAATATCATTCAAATATGATAAATGTAGAATTAGTTATGACTATGTTTTAAAAGGTTGTTTATTGTCGGTTAGAGATTTACTACCATTAGTGCTTTCATATGTTTAAATTTTAAATTAGATATGTTAGTTTTTCAAATACATTATTTTCAATTTTTTTATTTTAAATTTACATCTTAAATCATTACCATTTTAATTAATTAATTAGTTATTAAATAATGATTTGATTCAAAAAATTGGGATGTTACATTCTCACCCCCTTAAAAAAGAATTTTGTCCTCAAAATTCGTATTTTCTAAAGAATATACCAATTCAACCTCTCTTATCCTAGTAGATTTTATCTATATTTTCTTTCTATAGGGATATATAATGGTTCCTACATAAGTAAATTCAATCAATCCATACATTCAAGCAAACTAAGTAAAGATACAACACAGTTGTAATATCATCATGAGCTAATATAATTATAAAAGATAGATTCACATAATAGATAATATTATTCATTTCTTTGTGTCTTAAGTTATTAGTCTTCTTGTATCAGATATAAACTACACAACATAATACAAAAATTCAAACAAGTAGTAAAACACAAGATGCTTAAAAAAAATATTTGTAGCTAGTTATATTAAAGCCTTTACTTTCAATGCCTCATACCCCATGCAGTTTTGCTTGATTTGTAAATCATAGTTTTTTTAAGTATATCTACTCCAGGAAAAAAAAAAATCAAGAGTCACTGTTCTCACAACACACCGCACCCTATTTCTTTGCGACTCTATACTAATTTATTTCTTTGATAGGGATATTCTAAGGACACTTAACTTCATCTTGATTTTTATCATATGTCATTTTGAATGCTGTAGAATTAATCATAAATTTAGAAGTTAGTCGCATACTTATAATATTCCCAAAAAGATTAGTTTCAGTTTTTTTTAAATTAAATATAAATTCTATGGGCCCAATAATTGAGTTAAAATTTTTTGAAAATGAACTGTAGACCAATAAATTTATTATATTTTATTTTTTCAAGACTTGTGCAAAGCGTGAAAATATTTTGTACATAATCTTTTAGATAAGTAATAATAATAATAATTTTTTTTAAATCTAATTTTGATAAATGGGTTACATTTAAACTAATAATTGATAAGTAAAAAAAAATAGTATATTTATTGACACTCAAACAAATCCTAACTCATAACTTTTTTTAACTAAAAATATTTATTATGGACAAATAAAATTCTATAATTATTAAACAAGTTAAAAAAAAATTTATAGGAAATTAACATAAATTTAAATATTTGCACAATAATTTACGTTAATATTGTCAAATACTAATTGACTTCACAAATTTTAATTTTTTCTCAAAAATTTAAAAATTTATCAAAATATGATATATAAGTTGTTTGATCTATAATATAAAATAGATAAAAATTAAAAATAGAATTAATAAAAATATAGTTAATAACAGTTAAATAATAAAAAATTTTCTCTTAAGAATTTAATAACAATATTAAATTTATTATTAATTAGGAGATGATACTAGAAAAAGTTATTAGATATGATAAATCATTTGGATTTGGATTTTGAATTCTTTCTATCTTAAAAATTTTTAGACAGTACTACTACCAAAATTTTTAAATCTCTCTAAAGATTTGGGATAATCCTAAATTTTGGAGACAAAAAATTAATTAAGTTTTCACCAAAATCTTGTCCTACTTGAAGAGGTAATGTATAGAATGAGAAACCGACTAAGCAATTTCTATATTACCCTATGTGAGAATCTGAGTTTACAGCCTAATCTCTAACAAGCAATAAAAATTATCAATCATCAAATAACATTCTAGCACATCAAACTCAAATATTCAAATCATATAAATCACATGCAAAAACATAATTAGTTACATATCGCTATCCATATGCATTCATTTAAGAACAATCTGACAAGTAGTTGAGTTTAGTGAATATATAACAATTTGACGATGACAAACATGTTGACTGGGGTTGATAATAACTCAAGTGAGTGATTTAGTGTGCAGCCTCAAATTATTTCATTGCAGCCTAATCATATGAGACAAAATGATCCAAAGCTACTAAATAGAATTGGAATCAAACCAAGCCCAAAGCAAATCAATTGGAAGTGAAAATAATCCTAAACTTTTGCTAAGTTTACTACGAGTGTTGGGTAGATAAGAGAGAAGAACACCAAACAAGAACGAAGAAAAAGCTAATTAAGGAAGTTAATGTCAAATCAAGCTAAACAAAAGCATGATAAGTAGAGTTCAGAAAAAATTAAAGATAATTAATTTCTTTTAACATTCAAGTCAATTGCTCCACATCTTCTCATTCTCTCTAATTAAAGGAATAGTAATAGTAATATAAATGGTATAAATAAAAAGATTGTGTAACATCACATTTTTAAGAAATATAATGATAGTGGGGCATCTTAAATAATTGGATAGAGTTTATAAGAGTGCATGTACTCTTGGCTTAAATGGCTTGTAAGATAATGGTAACAATTATAGGAATAATATCAATCAAGAAAATGCAAAGACATGCATGTACTCTCGGTAAAAAGATCTTACAAAATGAATTTGCATGTGAAAACTTGGATGATAAACATATTGTATGCATGTAAAAGAAGGAAAGAAAGGAATAATGGTATAAAGATAACAGGGCATCATGCGACAAACAACATAGATGATAACTAATAGAATAAAACATGATGCATGCCAAACATAAAAAGTTAGTAAACCATAATGTTTTACCTTTTTTTAGATATATATATATATTTTTGAAAATGTTTCATGTGCATTTTGCTATGTCTTTAAGTATGAATAGGGTGTTCTTAGACAATCTATGTTTTGACCTTTAACACACGCACATTTTGATCAAATAGTTATGGCAATAAGCCTCAAACAGAAACATTTAGGAACACACTAACCTTAACTATTAGATGATCACATATCACATGGAAAAAATTTCACTGTATATAAATGATAATAATTTAATCTCGCAAACATAGAATATGGCCCTATGGGATCAAATTGATCTGATATTCAAATAATTACGAAATTTTTCTTTTTTTTAAGGCACAACAATGACAAACTTTACTCATACTAAATAATCATAAAAAGAAACATCATAGTTACAATTATAATCACTCAATAAAAGTAAAATAAGACACATAGAAAATCCTAATTCTCTTAATTTGTTTAAATATGACTGAAACAATCGCCTATTCTTCCTTCTTAAGATAAACGCTTAATGTTTCATATCTACGGTCTTGATAGCTCGCTCCTAATAGTGCACTTGTCTTTTCACCTCAACTAAGCAGTGTATTGCTTTGTGCCGTATCCTTCCTGCAGATGGTACGGAGAGAGGGGTGAGAAACAAAAGTTTCTCATTAGTTTATATATATGGTGTCATCATATCCATCCCCAGCCACTCCGAGTTTTAAAATAAAATAGTGATAATGCAATATTGTTCAATTATTATTTTCAAAAGTCCTTGTTAGTCGGAGTGGTGTGAATTTTAAATGCTTCTCATTTACTTATGTTATGATATGTGTGATGCATACAAAATGCTATAGCGTTAAAACATATAAAAGTAAACTCATAAACCTTGGTATGATGTTCTCATAGGCCATAAAGCAAGGCAAAATATATAATAAATAAGAGAAGAATAGTAACATTGGCATAGATAAGTCAAATAAAATAGATCTGAATAAAATAAAGATCTTAAACAATATCACCCATCAAATAAAAAGGAACTTTGGATAAAAGAAGGATCTTTGAATGAAATAATAAACAAAATCATAAATTATGTAACATCCCAACTTTCGACACGTCATGACCAATGCCAAATGTTCAGGTGTTACTCGTCGTGCGGGCCTACTTAGCTCTAGACTCAGATTTTTATAAATTAATATCAATAAAAGCCTTTATCGGTTTAATTGTGAACAAATTATTATTCGTGGATTAGCGTTTAGTTGCTCGCAAGGTTAGTTTCTTCAAAGTTGTCGTGTAAGAAACCACAAGGCAACAGAAAATAACATATATAAACATATATACAATATACACATGAGTTAGGTTCAAGGATACATGTCATCCATCAAAACCGAGTATCACACCAAGTTATATGTACAGATACAAAAGAAGAAATCAGTCCCAACCCTCACATAGGTTTCCTAAACTGGAACCGAACTACTAAGACGTCCTACCCCTCTAAAAGTACTACAAAAGCAAGGGGAAAGTAATACTAAGATCATCAAAAAGGAGCGAAAGATTCACTGCAACTAACTTTGGAGTGATCTACGAACATCGTTCAAGAAAGTGGTCCCAAGCGTGCTCCATACGAAGACTCCGCCGCGCACCGGATCAACTCAGGATAGAACAAAACTCAAAGAGCTCCTCTGCCAGACCCGTCTGGGGAGGGGGGAGAAAGAAAGAAAAGAAGAGTGAGAACCTAGAGTTCTCAGTAAGGTAAAAAGGGGCCTAAGATCTTTGTCTCTAAGTTGTCGTGAAACAGAAAAAGAACAAATACAGAAGCACTGGGAACAAATATACATACAAGTAAATAGTATAGACAATTAGGAAAGGGCAATAAATAATTCACAGAAAATTTATATGCGCAGACAAGATGATGCATGCCTGATCCTAGTGTAGGCCATGAGCTCATGTGTCGGTTGTCTACCCGCAACCCGACATTACTCGGAGTGAACCACGAATATGGTCCCTTTACTGTGTCAATTAGACACCTTGGCATCACGGTTACCCGTGTTAATTAGGCATCATTATAATAACATTTTAATGTGTATCACAGTAAGGAACAGTGCTATCAGTTAGGCGAACATTTCCGCATTAGCAATCTCAGGCTATCCGTTAGGTGGGCACTTTCGCAGTAACAGTTTGGCACAAGGCCCATTCAACATACACTTTTCATAATTTATTATTCATTTCAATTATCTCTTTCTTACATGGTTTTCTCATTTCCTTTCTCTTTATCATGCCTCCACATCACCAACACTATGAAACATACCTTCGTATCACCGCCTAACTATACATACCTCCGCACTACTGCCTAATTATACATACCTCCGTATCACCCATTAACCTTAAACCTTCATGGGGAGAACTTACACATTTTCATTTAACTAAGTCCCTGAACTTTTATAGAAATTCGAATACAATCTCCCCTAAAATAGCACTAAAATCATCCTTACGGGTTCCCTCAGTTTTAGCAACATTCAAACTTTCTTTACCAATTTATCAGGTAGACATTCTTAATTGGTCATTATTCTCTCTTTTATCCCCTTAGTTATTGTAAAACCACGGGTTTAGAAAATATAAATTGGTTCTGGGGCATTCCTACCATAATTGAAATTTGTACAAATCTTTCAAACATTATGCTATCATTGCAGAAAAAAACAGCAGTGAGTAGGGATTTTTTTTACTTATATACGCATAGGAAATTTATTTATTCCCAAAATGCGCATATGTGAAAATCGTTCTCAAAATGCGCAGGGCCATTTCTTGTATGGTAGCCACGAAATGGATTTAAACACCATTTCAAGCAAGGTGCCCACGAAATGGGAGCACCATGTCACTTAGAGCAGGCACGAAATGGAGATCCCATTTCAGACGTGGCAGCAGCAAAATAAACAGACTAAATCAGTGACGGCAGACACGATTTGGGGGCACGGCATAGGTGTTTCCATGCGCATTTCAGTAAAAAAAGCCAAATATATGAAGTGTATGTTTGGCAAACGATTAGAGAAAAGAGAAGTGATTCCACCTTTGAATGCACATTCACGTGAAGCTAAAATTTGTTACTTTTGCGTTCATATTCATGGTGGCTGGTTACTATTAAAAAATTAGACGAGAAACTTAGTTCATATAATATATATTGTTGGTTTTACAAAATTTTTATTTTTTCTTATCTGAATGCATTTTTTTGTTTCCTATTCTTTGATGTACTCTATTTTTGTTTTGTACAAAAAAATTTATTTTTTATTCGACTTTTTACAATTTGTAATTGTAATTATTATATAATAACAAAATAGTATTATACAAAAATGATAAAAAAATAATAAAAAAATATTAGACATAAAGAACAGTCAATGATAAAAAAGTTAACATGAACAAAGAAATAATAAAAATTGCAAAAAATAATAATATACATAAAAAATCAGAAGTGAAATAATATAAAAATTATTTATTATATAAATAAAATAAATACAATAAAAAATAAAAATATGAAAAAAATACTATAAATTTTATAATGTTAAACAAAATAAAAATATTATTTTAAAATAAATACAATGAGCATGAGAATATTATTTTTATTATTTATGATTCTATTTTTACTTATTAATAAAATATTTTTATTTTGTTTTACATTATAAAATTTATAGTATTCACTTTCATATTTTTATCTTTTATTGTATTTATTTTATTTATATAATAAATAATTTTTTATATTATTTTACTTCTGATTTTTCATGTATATTATTATTTTTTGTAATTTTTATTATTTCTTTGTTCATATCAACTTTTTTTATCATTGACTGTTCTTTATGTCTAATATTTTTTATTATTTTTTTATCATTTTTGTATAATACTATTTTGTTATTATATAATAATTACAATTATAAATTGTAAAAAGTCGAATAAAAAATAAAATTTTTTGTACAAAACAAAAATAGAATACATCAAAGAATAAAAAAATGCATTTAGATAAGAAAAATAAAAATTTTATAAAACCAACAACATATATTATATGAACTAAATTTTTCGTCTAATTTTTTAATAATAACCAACCACCATGAACATGAACACAAAATAAACAAATTTTAGCTTCACGTGCATTCAAAGGTGGAATCACTTCTCTTTTCTCTAACCGTATGCCAAACACACACTTCATATATTTGGTTTTTTTTACTAAAATGCGCATGGAAACACCTCTACCCCTAGATAGTGTCTGCCGTTCCTGATTTAGTCTGTCCATTTTGCTGCTGCTACGCCTGAAATAGGATCTCCATTTCGTGCCTGCTCTAAGTGACATGGTGCTCCCATTTTGTGGGCACCTTGCCTGAAATGGTGTTTAAACCTATTTCGTGGCTGCCATGCAAGAAATGGTCCTGCACATTTTGAGAACGATTTTCACATATGCGCATTTTGGGAATAAATAAATTTTCCGTAAGTATATACGTAAAAAAGCCCAGCGAGTAGTAAATTTGTTAAATTCACTAAAAATCCAATTCTCACCCAATGCCTTTCAAAATTCATGTACTTAAACAAGACTCTTCCGCTTTCCAGAAAACTAAATTTTAGACTATTACCATGTCACATGTAAAAGTTATGAGGTTAGGAACACAGCCTTGCCTTATACAAATCTATTTTCAAAATCCAGCAAGCAACTCACACTTTTTGCAACATATCTAATTGGTTAAAAAGAGTTTTGAACGAAATTTAAACTGAACATTTTAGACATATAAAGCTTGAGACTACCGTTGATTTCAGCTAAAATACTCATCAGAATTATAAATTAAGTGAATTGGAAGTTGGTGCTTCTGCAGTAAAGAAACAGAATTTTTTACTGAAACCATCAATCTTCAAAAATTTATTTCTCCCAATCCACTTATTAATTAATTATGAATTTTTTACGAGATATTAAAAACACATTAAGGTTTCATAGAAAAATAATTTCATCAAAAATTATGATCTGGAATGCTCCCAGAAATTCTGCATAATGCACTTCCAACAACCTCACATGCTAAATCTTATGTTCAAGCCTAGAATTCATCTAAAACTATAATTTTGCTTTTATTTTAACTAACTAAAGTTGCTAGAATGGTCAGCACAGCTCCAAGAAAACAAATTCAATAAATTTCACAATTTTAATTACTTAACCATAATCAAACTTCCACTTTTCAGCACTATATCAAACATAACAATTCATATAACCTAACCATCATTCAAACACATGAAAAACCATCAATCATCAACAGTATACACAGCAGCAAGCAATATATTTTGTATAGACTATCCCTTACCTTATTTGTTGATCAAACACACAAAGCTTGCTTCTACTGCCTTTTTGCCGCCAAACCCTAATTCGCAGCAAAACCAACATTCCCTATCATACCCGCAAGGCCATTCGACCCAAACAAACACAAGCAAGGGAAAATTACTTACCCTTCCTTGTTTATGATGGTGGCTGTTTCGTGAACCGGGTAAACTAAAGGAGTGTAACAAAGAGTTAATTAGAAATTCGAATTAGAGGAGTAAAGGAAGAAGATGAAGTTGCTGGTTTTTACTTTTACAGAGGGGCTTGAGAAATTAACTGGGTGGATGGGATGAACTCCTGCTTCTGCTTTGGCTGTCCCTCTTCTTGCTTTATATGCTTTCCCTGCCACTGGTCTTTCCTTTCTTTTGCGTGATGTGTGTTTTGGGAAGAAGAGGAATTGAAGCTACTTACCTTTGTTTATAAAGAAAGAGAGATGGGCTGAGCTGTTACTGATGGCTTCATGTCTCTCTCTCCCTTCAACACAGTAGCAATGTGCATATGAAAAGGTGAAACCATGGATGGTGGCTGAGTTCCAAGCGGTGCTGAGAGAGGAGTTAACTAGGGTTGGGTTTATTTGGGTGGAAGGTGGTTTGGTTGGACCAGAAGAGAAGTAGCCAATCCGGTTCAAGGGTTTGGCTTATCAAACTAATATGGTTCAATGATTCATTCATTAGTTCTCTTCAAGAACAACCAAAGAGATCATTAAGATCTTCTAAAAGTACTTATTCCATAGAATAATTGAATCAGAAAAAGGTTCGTCGCTTGGAAGTATTAAAAGAAAAGTTTTGCGCTACGTGTTCTAATTCTAATTCGTTATCTATGCTACATACATATAAACCTATGCGTGTCAGCGAACGTCATAAGGAATGAGAAATCTCAGGCCTCCTGGGGTAGGGTGATTACAAATTAAAAAAAGGGTAAAAGAAGAACAATCATGATCACACTTTTCATTACTTTTTCTCGTAGCTTTTATGGAAGGTATTGAGTTCAAACCGGTATAAAAGGTGGGAGTCCCCTTCCCTTACCGAAGGTTCTTATCCCAAATGTTTTGTCAATCACCTTCCCTTATCGAAGGATCACATCGATATCTTGTCTTTGGGGGTCACCTTCCCTTACCGAAGGATCGTTCCCTCAGTTCAATTTATAATCAAGGTTATTTAGACATACACAAGAAAAGAGTTATATCAACAAAGATATCTTATTATATAAAATTGATGGGAGTCCCATCCCCTTACCGAAGGTTCCCAAAAGTTTGTCGATCACCTTCCTTTACCGAAGGATCATCTCGATTCGATCACCTTCCCTTACTGAAGGATCATCTCGATTATCTTGTCTTTGGGGGTCACCTTCCCTTACTGAAAGATCATTCCCTCAGTTCTTTAATGCACATAAGATTGTTGTTATAATGCATAATGCGTATGAAGGAAAGAGAAATTATACCATGACATGAAAAGCTAACATCTATGTTCGAAAACATTTAAAACATGACATATAAAAATTAGCACAAAACCCCTACCTCGAGTAAAGTTCTGATAGGTGTTCCGATGCAAATAGATGCGGTTTGTTAGTGAAGAGAGACTTGTTCCATAGCTAGACTTTGTTTATACTAGAATGTTTTGTATAAAAAAAGGGAATAGAATGAGAAAGGAAGGATCAAATAGCTCTCAGGTATGTGCAGATTATGTTAGGAGGCATTTGGGTGAAATCTTCAATCTGAATTGTCACTTTGTGAGCCCTATAACGTTTTCTACGTTTGGATTTTGGAAATAGATATTAGATTCAAATTTATAGAGAATTGAATTAGATATAAAATGAATCTTAAATGAAGTCAATCGAATAACCACAGCTTGAGATATTTTTAAAATACTGTTAGTATATCAGGCTGGTTGATAAGAGCGTGATTTTCTACTATAAACTTGTAACAGATTTATCTACCTAATTTAATTTGAATTTGATTTTATACTAAACTTAAGGAATAGAGCTAGTATTCTTATCTTTTCATATAACTAAATATCATTCAAATATGATAAATGTAGAATTAGTTATGACTATGTTTTAAAAGGTTGTTTATTGTCGGTTAGAGATTTACTACCACTAGTGCTTTCATATATTTAAATTTTAAATTAGATATGTTAGTTTTTCAAATAAATTATTTTTAATTATTTTTAATTTTATTTTAAATTTACATCTTAAATCATTACCATTTTAATTAATTAATTAGTTATTAAATAATAATTTGATTAAAAAAGTTGGGATGTTACAGCACTCCTGTAGCTTTTAACAAGCATTTGACATTCTCTTTTGAGATTGGCTAACAAGTGAACCCTCAACCTATCATAAGAAGGACCTCTATAACTAGGTCCAATGCCAGTAACACCATCCAATATATCTTAAAAAAATGGTGACATAACTGCATTAAAGAGAATTCTACAATCCAAAAACCATCTAGCCACTCGCTTATCAACCTCATGAAGCACCTTTTTGTTTTGAAAATACACTTTTCAGACTTGGTTAACGTTCTGAAGTTGATCTTGGTGCAAACATAGGAGGAGTAATGATTTTTTCTTTTGTTTTGGGTCGCCTCCAACCACTTGCTTAGAGGGTAACTGACTTGGAGTTTGTTGTTTTTCTTGCGCTATTACTTCATCAATTGCATCCTCAATCTCATTACCACCCTCTTCATTAAAGCTTACTTTTCTTTTACTAGTTTTATTTTTTTGAATTTCTTTAAATAAATCTTTCATTGGTTTTTCTACGTCATAAGAAACCTTAAGATATTTTTTAATATCTTCACCTATCTTTGTCAAATACTTTTTCATTCTGTTAATTCACCCTCCTCCAAAAGTACTCCAACAAAACAAGCTTTGGTAATGCGACTTTTCGTTTATTACTTGTAAAGTAATATATCTCCAAGCTGGATCTATTTTTCTCCAAATATTAGAAGTTTGTTATTGACTATCGTTAGAATCAGGATGATGAGAAGCTTCATTTGAACCAATATAATTTGAAGTCAAATTATTCTTTATATTATTATTCCTAGATGCTTCTTGATTAATGCTGTCATCTATACCTAAAAGTTACTAGCAGTCTAATAACAGTCTTAGAGCAACCCAATAATCTCAACATAGATACAGTGATACATAATAAAAAAATTTAACAATAGTTCCATAACAAAATAAAAGAAAATCATCGTAAAAATTAAAAAGCAAAATAGAAATCAGAGACAATAGAACCACATCATATCAGAATCAAGATTCAAGAACATCATCAACAATCCTAAAGCACAGTAATGACTAATGACAATAATAATTGAAGAATAAAAAAATCACAGATTAATAATCCTAAACCAATTAAAATTATAATTACAGTAAAAAATACCTCACAGAGCACAAAGGACAAAGAGCACAACGGAAGACTGGACATGACTAAACTGGAGAAGAGGTGGCTCAAATTGCCGTAAAACTGGAACCGAGGAGGATGATGTGCAACAGAAATGGATTAGAAGAGGGTGGAGTATGGCAAAATAAGAGCAGAGAAGGGTTGGAGTGTAGTGGAATAGAGCCAGTGCGTCGAGATAGCGGATGCATGATGGAGGAACGACGCGAGACAAGTTGCAATGGCAATGAAGGCTTTGAGCAGTAGCGGAGACGACCGTAGTGGGAAAGGAAGCTTCGAGCAGTTGTGACGGTAGCAGTGACATAGCGGTGGCTAGATGGAGCAAGTGAGGGAGTGAGGAAAGAGCTCGAAGGGGAGATGATGCTGCCTGGTAGTGTACTTAGTTGCTCACTCAAGAAAGGGTGTTAGGATCCTGGCCTTCTGGGACCTGGGTGCGAGTTAGTGGGTTACAGATTACCATGATTATTGTTATTATTATTATTATTATTAGAGGAGTTCTATGGTGCCTACAAAATTGGTGCCTAATTTGCCTAAAAGGTGAGAGAAGAGAATGTGGGTCTTACTTTTTATATTTGTATCATGTAGTGTAAAAATTAGGCATGGTAGACAACACCTTATTATTATTATTATTATTATTATTATTATTATTATTATTATTATTATTATTATTATTAAAGAATGAAACAACTCCGTTTTCATCCAGGATGCGAAAAATCAGTTGGGTCCTGATTCGGTTCGACCAAATAGTTTCTGGTCGGTTCGACGGTCCAATTCCAGTTTTTAAAATAGAAGGTTATGGTTTCTGATCGAACCGCAATTTTCGTCGGTTCATGGTTCGAGTGATTCGACTAGTTGATTTGAACTAGTTTTCAGAACTTTGGTTTCAAATTAGTGAGAAGACACCATTCACGTAAATTTTAGAAAAACAACAGCAACTCAAATAACCTCGTTACAATTTTTTCCTTTCCATAAATTTTAAATTTAAATAGATTCAACTCAAATACAATAATTTAAATTATACCAGATTCAAAAATAATTTAAAAATTGATATTTTTTAATAAAATTTAATTAAATTAATAAATAAAAATTAAATAAATATTATTTAAATCGTACAAATTATACCAATTTTACGAAAACAAATCTAATTTGATCTAAAAAATTTTTAAAGATGTTAAAATTAGTGCACAGTTAAAATTTAAATTGATTTAGTATTAATCTGATTTTTAAAAGATAATTCACTGTTTGAAACCGTAACACCTAGAATTAAGGTGAAATTAATAACTACTCCTAAATTCAATAATCCACTATTGACCTTGGAAACTTCAGTAAAAAATAATAGGTTTTGGGATTAAAATAATTCATAAGTAATATATATTTAATGTGCAGTGGATCACAATACCCGAAATACGTAAAGTTGCTTATATCAATAAATATTTTGTGTGTTATGGATTTCGATAAATAATATATTTAATTAATTTAAATTAAATTTTTTGGTAAAAATAGAATTATTACTAATTGTTAGTATATTATTTTATAGAATTTAGAAAAAAGAAAGATAAAAAAAGTGACATCTCACATCCAGGCACTATAAGAAAAGATCTATTTTTTAATAAAAGATCTTTGATTTTGTATTGTCTCAAATACATACCCTTTAAATCATATTTATAATCTTTTCACTTCTTTTCAATTAATCTTTTTACAAATTTCTCATTGAGTATTAGGATAGAAAACTTCTTCTACAAAACATTCAAAAAATTTCTTAATGAATCAAACAAAATTAAATTAAATTAGAATCCATTAAAAATAATAAATTCTTATCCTCACAATTTTCAGCAACTTATTTTTTTTTCTTTATCATAACATCACCAATTATCTATGTTTAAAGGCATTATTAAAAGGGTTCTAGCTATAATACCAAGAAAACTATCAAGTTTTATGCCTTCTTTTCTTATAGCTTAGTTGCGTTATTAAATTGCACATCAATCATCTTTTCACGAGGCATGTTCTAAATTTTTTTCAACAATATAGGTCCTCGAACCCTCTTTGTCTCTGGATAACCTAACAAAAAAATACAATTATTCAGTAAAAAAAAATAAAAATATAATAATATCATATTTAAAGCAATAATAATATCACCTAATTCTTCATCTTGCTCATTCACTAGTTGCTCCATAAGAAGGCAGCACTTTATCCGCATAATTTTTCTCTTCAACAAATCTGACATGACTTTTTTTAGGTACTCTTAAATCTGTAACTGAGATAGCACTCTCAAGATTATTATCCTTAATAAGTTTTTGTCTTTTGCTTGCCATTGAATAACTCATTTCTTGCAATCTCTTTCTCTTCTTTTTTCTACTAGTGTAACCCCTTCTTTTTCCCACGTCCTTGTAGCTTCTCCATTAATTTCATGCCTTCTCTTTCTCATTTTATATTTTTCTTCTTTTTATTTGACTCTAAATTATTTATCAAATTATTTCCTTCAATATTTGAATTTTTATGTTTGTTCTTTGATGCATTCATATCCTATAAAGTCAATAGAATTTAAAATATAAAAACCATAAATGTAACAGTATAAAAACTATAAACGTAACCAATCTTAAGACATAAAACATCCTTCAAACTCAAAGGCCAAAATTCAAAATATCAAAGTAAGTAAGAATTATATATAATTTTACTTGCTTTTCCATGTATGTACCAACACTTCTCCAAACGAGCATGTGCAGAAAAATACAAGTCACTTGGTACACCTCTCTAAATTCAAGTCACCTATAGAACCTCACCAACTATACATAAAAAATAAAAAATATATATAATTAATAAATAAAAATAAAAAAATTACAGAAAATAAAGAATGCAAAATGTAAGAATTTTTAAAATTTTACCTAACTTATTCAGAACTGTCATCAGATTGATTTGGTAAATGTCCATGATCAATTACTATACCATTAACCCCACTCCTAATCCAATAATTATTCCCATCCTCTAAGTGACGAATTTCCTCTAACAAAGTTAAGTCACCATTATCATTTTGCATTAATTGCTCAAACTGCATGATTTTTTTTCTCCTATATTATATATGTCTCAAGGAGTAATTAGCCTAGGATAAACCATTCATGATCATGAGGATCTTTCACAAATATCACTTTGTTGAGCTTGGTTTGTAAATATAAAAGGTTCATCACTCTCTTGATTACCGATATGTATTAAATGTGAAAAGTTTACTAGTGTGAAACTCAAGTCATCTTTCTCAACTCCTCTACCTTTAGTTATGTCAACCCAATTATGTCAACCCAGTCACATTTAAATAAGACAACCTTAAATTCTTCAAAGTATTTTAACTCTATAATATATCAGTCAATCTTCCATAATAATTGATATTTCTCGACTTGGGAGCATTGCCACTTGCACTTGCATAGCTAATCACCTTTGAGACAACCATGACACCAGAATTTTATGTTGCCTTACACTCTTCATACTTCTTTGTTCGAAATCGATACCCATTGTTCAAATCAGAACCTTTGAATTGTCTTGCAATGTAACTTGGACCTCGTGAAAGGATTCTTATATCACTTTGGGTACCAAATGTGAGATCCAACTTGTTAATCTAACCAAAAAATAATATAGAAGCTATAAACTTTTGATAAAGTAACATGATATTAACAAAAAAATAATAATTAAATCCTTTTCTTACTTCATCCTTGAACCATTCATGAAATGAATTAAAATGCAAACGATCAAGTTGATGTGGAGAAAGGCGACGCTTGTGATATGTTCTCTTGATCTCATTAATATGTTCACTATACATGTAACCCATATATATGTCACTAATAATGTTATATATGGTAAACAATAAAGAGTGCTAGATGATCACTCACTTTCTATAATCTTCAACTACTTTAAAATCACAATTGAAGAACACATATCGATATATTTGCAACCATGTTTTATCATCCATTAGAAATGCTTCTTCTTTGCCACGTTTCTCAATAGAAGGAAAAAAGCATCCTTCTTGATCAACCTCATGCTCAATCTCCATTTTATTTTCTAGTGACCAATAAGATCTTGAATCCCCACCTTTCATATATAATGAGCAAAATGCCAAACACTCGTTTAAAATATATCCCTCTGTTATAGAATTTTTTGGACATGCTTGATTTTGAACATATGATTTTAAAGTGTTTAAGTACCTATAACATAAGTTAATGTTATTCTAATATATATGAAAATGGACTGAACCTGCAATTTAAATATAGTATATATAATTATTTGCACCTTTCTATTGGATACATCCAGCGATAATGGACTGGACCTACAATTTTAGCTTCAGTTGCTAAATGAATAACCAAATGTACCATAACTGTGAAAAATGATGGGAGAAAGAGCTTATCCATGTCACACAATATTAAGGCAATTTTCTCCTCAAGTGGTGTTAATTTTTTCACTTCAAGATTTTTACTGCATACTCCTCGAAAGAATGTGCACAATTCGATCAAAATAGAGCTCATCTTTTTATCTATTGTTCCTCGTAAAGCAAGTAGAAGAAGTTTTTGCATTATAACATGGAAATCATGATATTTTTGCCTTGATATTTTTTGTTTTCGAATGCAACGAGAGACGTTATATGCATAGCCATGTGGAAGCTTAACATTTTCTAGTACTTCATAAAACAACTTCTTTTCAACGGAAGACATTGAGAAATAAGGAGGAAGAAATGTCTTTTCATTAGCTCGTTGTTGAGGCCATAAGTTATGTCTTATATTCATCTCTTTTAAGTCCAATTGAGCCTTCAAGTTATCTTTTGACTTTTTACCAAGACCTAACAATGTATATATCAAGTTATCACACACATTTTTTTCTATGTGTATCACGTAAGGTTATGTCACACCAAATTTGTTTTCCAATAAGGGAGATTGAAAAAAAATGCTCCTCTTTCTCCATGTATTTTTTATCACCCCACTAACATCTTCACCAAGCTTACCAAGGAAAAAATATATGCCTTTAGTTTGTTCCAAAATTGATGACCCTGATATTGGATTAGGCGCAACTCTTGATTCTTTAGTCCCATCGAAAGATCTTGAATCATTTCGATATTTAGGATTAGACTTCAAGAAGCGTCAATGACCCATGTAGCAATACTTTTGACTTTTTGTGAGTCTTATAGAATGAGTGTTTATATTGCAAGAAGGTCAAGCAAATTCACCATAAGTGCACCAACCACATAAGTTATCATATGCTAGAAAATTATTTATTATCCACATGAGTGCTACTTTCATATTAAATGTCTTCTTATCAAAGGCATCATAGATTTCCACCCCAACATCCCATAATTCATTTAACTCTTCTATCAAAGATTGCAAGAAAACATCAAATATTATTTCTAGGCGTTGTTGGTCCAAGAATGAGTAACAACAAAATAAAAACTCTTGCTTCATGTACAACCATGGTGGAAGGTTATATGACATTAAAATTACTAGCCATGTGCTATATTTACTTTGCATTTTACTATATGGATTAAATTCATCAGCAGCTAATCCTAAACAAACATTGCGAAGATCTTTAGAAAATTCTTCATAAGAATTGTCTAAACTTTTTCACGCTTCAGAATCTGCAGGATGTCGCAAAGTTTCATCTTTATTGCGTTCGCCATGATGCCATCTCATCAATTTAGAAGTTCTTGAAGACATAAATAGTCTCTGCAACCTTGGTTTAAGGGAAAAATACCTTAGAACCTTAGCAGGAATTTTTTCTTATTGTTTTTTCACCTAGAAGCTCCACAAACTAAGCATTCGGTGATATTCTTATTAGCTAATTCATTCCTAAAAAATATACAATCGTTGGGACAAGCATGGATCATTTCATACTTCAAGCTCAATCCCTTAATAATCTTTTTAGTATTATAATAAGAACTAGGTAACTTCTCTCCATCGGGTAATACTTCCTTTAATAATCTTAACAACGCATTAAAAGACTTATTGCTCCATTTGAATAATTGCTTTAGATGGTAAAGTTGTAATAGAAAAGAAAGCTTGTTAAATTTCTTGCATGCAGGATATAATTCTTCATCTGTATCTTTTAGTAACTTGTCAAACATTTTTATTTCTGGATGAGATTCATTTCTTGACGCATGTCTGGTTCCAAAGTTTGGCTCCTCATCACCACTTTCTGAAGGGTCATTATCTATGCTCTGGGTAAAGCCATTATAAACATCCTCTATCATTTTTACCATATCATCATCCCTAAAAATTGCTTTTATACAATTAGTTTCTCCAATAGGAATAGGTGAGTTTAATAATTTTCCATGACAAAACCAAGTTTCATATGATGGCATAATACCATTAACCACAAGGTGACCATATGCCATTATCTGATTCACTAAATAGTTTAATACACATTTCTTGCAAAGACAAACAATTGATTCTCTATTACTATGATGAAAGGCATAGTCTAAAAATTTTTCTAATCCCTCTAGATACTCTTCACTAATTCTATCACATTGCATCTATCTTCTATTTCTAGAATTGTCCATGATCCTTCAATAGATATTTTATATCCTTATTAAAATAAATAAATTAAAAATATATAAGCATCAAACATCAAAGACTAGGAAATAAGGTAACCGATTCTAACATAGGTAAATAGAAAAGTTAGTTAATTATCACTGACCTTAAAATTGGTAAAAATCTGAATTGTGACTACTCAACTTTGACATAAGCTGTAGGTACAATAGCTGGTTTTTCTTTTTAATTAAGCTAGGGATTTCATCTCTTTTCTTTCTTTTTCTTTTACTCTTCAATCTGCAGAGTGTATATTAAAAATAATTATTGGTTTGTTTTGAATTCTAATGTGTATTTTGTTGCAACTATTAAAAATAATTATTGGTTTGTTTTGAATTCTAATGTGTATTTTGTTACAACACTAAGCTTTAGAATTGATAAAAAAAATAGTACATATATCTAAATGGAATGATATGGTATGAATGATGCATGATGTGATGATTTATATCTAAATACATATTACATATACATATACATATAATTATATAAAGGGTATGTGGATGAGAAAGACAAGATAAAAATGGAGTGAATACTTTACTGAATAGAGAGAGGGTTTGGATCTTCTTAGTGGAATCAGAATCTAAATTTCCAGCAAGTATTTTAAGTTCCTTAATGGATTCAATGAAAGAATTAGAGAAATAGAACAAGTGGCAGTTGCTAAGGAGAAAATATTATAAAGTATATGCACACATCAACACATAAGAAAAGTATGTATATTTATAATAACAATATGGTACACTTTTGAGTCAATATGGTGGCTTGTTCTTTTTGTGTTGACTATAACAGTTGTATTATTTTTATATTCTCCAATTTTTATTTAGGAAAAAACAGGACTAGTAGTGGTATCTGAGAAATTGCCCACTCATAAACCATAATCATAAAGCTAACAATTTTTCGAAGCACGCATCTATCTTGACCTTACCAAATTCATACATATTGAGAAGAATTTGTATTACATAATGCTATTTAATAATGTAATAAGGACTAGTTAAAATCTAATTGATATGAATTTGTGCTATGATAATAACTTGACACTTTGCCAAAGAATAGTAAAGTGACATAATTCATAGTGCAAATTAATGGAATTTATTTAGTCAATACGAGATGAAATATTATATATCACCTAGAAAGTTATGATCGTGTCTTTTAATTGAACAAAGAATGAAGGATATGTCTATTTTCCGATTTTCATTTTGCAGAAAGAAATTTATGGAGCTATTTATCATAGAAAGTATATAGAATCATGACTAAATAAATATATTATTTACTATTTTTTATTTTTTTCTATAAGAAAGAAAAAAAAGAAACCGCACAATCAGAATTTAGGAACATGCATGAACCTTTTATGAGCTAGGTATTATTTTTTCCTTTTCCAAAAAAAAGGGAAAAACAACAGGGAAAAAGTCCCAAACAATTTGCCCCTTTGGACTAAGAAAAATCTAGCATGGAATAGTATTAATCTAATTTGGAAGTAGTACAGGAAGGATGAAAAGTACTCAATTCAAAGCTACGACCTCAAATGTAATAATGCAATACCAAAACTAAAGCAATGATAATTTAATTCCCCTCCTTCGATGAATAAAACCAAAAGAAACACTTAATGAATAACTAATCCCAATAGAACACCTCAAAATACATCAGATCCAGCAATGAAATAAAACATGCAGTAAATAACCACGCTAATTATCAAAAATTGTAACTCAAAAGCAATACAAAAGGAATAATTATATTCAAGTAACAACATTTAGAAGCCAATAATAGTTGGAAGATCTCAAATATGTGCATGCACTTAAATGATTCTGATTAAGAATTCATGTTGTAGGGTTTAAAAAACTATGTAAACCTCATTGTACATATTACAATGAGTTAGGCACCAGAAAATCAATAGCAGATTAAGAGCAATAATTTGATCATAGATTAAAGTGGTGGCCAAATCGCAATCAAATTATGAACAACAAAATTGATTGACACAAGACATTAAAAAGAAAGAAAAAAACCACGTTAGTAACTCAAATAAAAAAATCTTGTATCTCAGACAGGTATTGATTTAATTTACCTATCTATCTATCATCGTCTATGATAAATAATATGAACTTATCATAGAAAAATGCTACTGACAAAACTATCACCATGAATACGCCAAATTCAAACATCACAATATAGTGGTAGTGTATCTAAAACCACAAATTCAAACAATAATTATATTAATCAAAACACAATATTCAAGCAATTAAACAAATGCAGAGACACAAATGAAGAGAAATTATGAAATTAGACTGAACTAATGAAGCAATTAAATACATTATCAATTTGAATAGTGAGAACAAAGAGAGTGTGCATTTTCACTTCAAACAAATGCAGAGACAAAAATAAAATCATAGGTAAAAGTAAAATAAAATTAAAAAGAGATGGATCAAAGTAAAGAGATGGAGTCAATGAAGGGCAAATGTGACATCAGAAGCAATAAAGGTTGGCAACTATGACGGCGAGGGAAACAACGACTACGACTGCGATGGCGAGGATAACAATGACTGCAACAGCAACGACAACACTGTTCGGTGTCTAGAACAGCGACGTAGATCTGAGTGGATCTAGCGCGGATTTGACCTATATTTGAGGCAGAGCATTAAAACAGGAAGAAAGATGCGCGTGTAGGATGATAGGCGGTGATCGTTGGCGATGGCAAGGACTGTGACGGCGGTGGTGGGTGGTTGTCAGTGCAAAAAGTTGAGATGGAGTGGATTTTCAGAGAGTGGGTTATTGGAGACAAGGGTTCTCTCTTTCTTCAATAGATTTGCAATTTAAGAAATTAAATAAAATATTATGATAAAATTTTAGTGGCAATTAAATAATTGTCAGTATTAATTAAAAAAATTAAAACTAAAAATAAAATAAATAATAATTTAGTAGCAATAATAATTATTGTCATTATAATATATAATAATAGTGTCAAATATAAATTGCCACTAAAATTTGTTTTTAAATATATGTAAAATGTCACCTAATGTTACTCTGTGGTACGACATTATTTAGTAACAAATCCGAAGTCACCACGAACTCGAAGTTTTTGCCGTTATTTCTCCAATTTTTTAAGATTAAGAACTATAGTTGGAGTTCAGCATGCCTTATACATATGTATCGTTCATTATCTCGGGCATCAATGTATGATTGCAAGAACATAGACGGTCTTCTGGCATTTCTCCTTGTGTAGGCCTGGATACGTATGCCATCAACTGGCTCATGATAAGCAGTATGAGCTTAAGGTTGACCTGACCCATAAGTCGAAATAGAAGAGGATGCTCCAAGATGGCTCAAAACGTGGAAAAAATTAATCTTAAATGAATTATTATACAATTTATCTAGTGTACTTGTGTAATATAATTTTGTATGCATTGTGTTATTTTATAGATGACTTTTATTGTTCTTTAATTTATGCGCAATATGAACATTGAAATAAATTTTTCAAAAAAACTACCTTTTTAATCCACAAATGTTTAAAACGCTGACAAAACTATCTATAAAATAATTACATTAATATATGTACTCATGAAAGATGAGATTTGTTTGACAAAAATATTCAAACAATACCATCCATTTTTATTCAAAGCTATAAATCTCTTCCCCTCACTTAAATTTCTAAAACTATACCATCCATTTTTATTCAAAGCTATAAATCTTAAAAATCTTCCATTTTCATCACCTTAATCAATTTTAACACCATAACAGCTACCATAACACCGTCATCACCATTATCATCATTGTTAGTTGTCACCGAAGAAAAAAAAGAGAAGTCTTCAAGTAAAAAACATTTTCCCAATTTGCAGAAAGCATAAGAATATGCTGCTCCCTGGCCCATTAGTTGAATTTCCAAATTCAATGCCAAATTGCTCCTTTAACTTAAAGAGGAAGGAAGGTCGAAGAATATGCTGCAAATCCAAAATTCGTGCTTCGATATGGTTCAAGCCAAAGAAGAAGGAGAGCGAGGAGAAATCATATCCGCGATGACCGTACGTCCAACTGGAGCAACAAAATTCTTGCTTCGATGGGGTTGAAGCCATAGAAGAAAGAGGACAAGGAGCCATCATCTCTGCCACTATACGTCCAAGTGGAGCAGATGCAACCATCCAATGACGATGGTGATGATAGTATTGGCGGTGGTGGTGTGATTATTGTTGTTATGGTGCTGATGATGAAAGGTTATTAAAGATTAAATTTACGATCTGGCAAAAAATGGGCGCAATAGTTTTAGAGATTGAAGTTGATGAAAGAGGTAAAGAATAATTTGGAAATTTTTTGTATTTTTTTAAAGGAGTCAAGGAAAATTTATTGTGAGTATTTTTGTCAAACAAATCTCATTTTTCATGGGTACAACACTGATTTCATTTTTTTATGGGTAGTTTTATTAGCATTCTAAACATTTGTGGATACAAAAGATAGTTTTTTCTTTTAGCAAAGCCGCATAACATGAATTAATACAACTAAGAGAATTGAACTACATGACTGAGAATACAACTAAACAAAAGGACTAAGAATACTGCTAAAACAACTAAAGAACTGAATATAAGACTAAATAAAGCGTTGTATATAATTGAAATGACAAATTTTCCTAATATAACAACAACAACAACAACAACAACAACAACAACAGATCAACGACCACAATAATAATAATATTTACAATAATCATAACAACATTGCCTATATTGGCAAACTCAGAAAACTCCGGTGTATGCATGACATCAAGATTCAAAGTATGCATGAAAGATGGCTCATTAGATGGATCCTGGCCTGCTATTGCATTTGCATTATCTGTTACATCTCCCTCAACCATTATATCATTATCTTCATCATCATCTTTAGTTGAGCCAACAATTTGATAATTGCCTTCAAACTCTTTATCGCTTTTAGTATTATAACCCGTCCAGTCTACGTTGGGTTCTGGAAAATCAATGTCAACGATTTTCTCGAACTCAACATATAACTCGATAATTGAGGCTTGTGCTCTAGTTTGATGGTAGATCGAAAATATTTGTTACATACTTGCTTCATCAACCATATGCATTATTTGAAATTGAACGAAACCACCAAATACTAACACACGTTGTTTGTACATGATATTTGTCATTCTGTTCAACGCTTAATGATCTACACTTTGAGAAGTACATTCTTAAATACTTCATATGTTATTACAAGAGGAATAACAATAACACATGGATCCTAATATAAAAGTTCACACCCTCACATGTATTAGGCAAAATTTGACAATTATAGTATATTTTTAAACTAACATAATCTTTCATTTTATACAGTAACCCACTCAAAAAATAAAAAAATAAAAAAATTCCTCATTCAAAATGTAGACCAAGACCTAGGGATGGCAATACTACTCGAACTCGTAGGTACCCACCCCCGCCCCTACCCGCTTGGGGCGGATTTTTAGCGGAGCGGGTTCTTGGGAGGGGAGGGGCGGGTCGGGTTTAGGTAATACCCGCACCTACCCGCCCCGCTATATATATAATTTTAATATATAATATGTATAATATATGTAAAATAATTAGTAAATGATTAATAATATTGTATCATATTTAAATTTTTACTTTAATTTATGTTATGTATGTGATGATAGTTATATAAATTTTGAAATTTAATTTTATTTATTGAATTTTAATAATTATAGGGGCGGGTAAGGGCGGGGCAGGTTAGGGTTCTACGTTTTAGTAGCCGCGGATAGAAGTGGGGCGGATTTTATGCGGGTTGTTGTACGGCAGGGCGGGGTCGGGTAAAGCAAAAACGCGCCCCTACCCGCCCCGTTGCCACCCCTACCAAGACCTTTCTCATTCTCAAAATGCAGAACAACACTGTCCTTCTTCTAAACGTGTTTAAGCACTAACACTATCATTCTTTTTATTTAGTTTTATATTTTTTATTTCTACGAAGACAAAACATCACTAATATTTTCACAAAATGTCATTACCTTTTTCACTTTTACTTTAATACGTCAATGACGTTTTGACTGGTTCTAATTTTTTAAATATTTTTAATTACAAAATGACAACACTGTTTTATTAACATATGATTTAAAAATATTTCACACAATATTTTTTCGGCACTGAACCATTAATGACATACTGAGATGGGTTGACAGCTGATAGCTGCCACACTAGACTCTTTTTCTGAAGCATACCTAAAACGGACTGTTAAGTGATTTGGACTTGGTAAAAGATGTTAGAGGTAGCGATGAGGGTGCTGAGGGGGCCTTCACATCAGCTCCGAAATAGTGGTGAGGGTGCTTGCAAAGATTTCTGGTATTTAAGTTAGTAAGAGTTTTAGACATGTTTAAGTAAATTAGAAAAATACATGGTTTAATTGGAGTATTTATATATGAGAGTGATGTCTCGTTCATCACTCCTGAATCTTCCATGTATGAGTAGTGGGTGATTTCTTCCTTTATTATTTAGAAATATGTTCCATGTTGAGGTATTAATGATCTGTAGCTAATACTTGGGATAGTGGTGGGAAACAAGGAGCCTTCTACGGTGAGGAAAGTATATTATGGTTCTTAAAGGACCAAGATTACTTTTTTAATTTAGAAAAAAAATTGGGGTCAATTTGAGACATAATAATATTGCTGGAGGGGCCTTTCGCTAACATTTTTTTTAAATGTTATCATTGTTATATACACGAAACTGAATTGAATTGTAGTGCGGGGACAAAAATATAGATATTAAAATCAATTTCGTTAAACATCATTAATTAAACTAAAAATATAACTCAGATTAAAAAATAAAAGGAATTAGTAAAAAGTTTTATTATTAAAATATTATTCACTATATTTAATTTATCAAAAACAAAATTTTTATTTTTCATAGTTCAAGTTAAAATATTTTGATTAGTTTATGGATAAATTATTATTCTAACTAATTTTACATTGATTAATTTTTATACACATTTAATAATAAAATTAATGACCATTGATAATACACTTACATTTATAATTTGAAACTAGAATTTTATATAAATATCAAAAAAATTAAACAATTATATCAAAAATATGTTCGTATGAAATAATAGAAATTTAATTTAAAAATTTTGTTCTTTCTTTTTCATTAAAATAATTACATTTTTTATGGTTTTTAAATAAATTTTAACACATGTTCAGAAACAATATTTTATGCATATATTTAACCGTGTATTATACAAAAAATATTTTTTTATTGCTAGTTCTAAGAATAAAAAATATACTCTAAATCAGTGAATTTATTAATTTATTTTAAAAATTTATATACAATATCTTTACATATAATATAATAAAAGTTTAAAAAATTAAACAGTAAAAATCATTAAATTGATGACAAAATAAACATATAACGTCATGGAGAAATAAAAAGTTAGATTAACACGTAAACTATAATTGTTTGAAGTAAAATTTACATTCGACAACCATAAAAAGATAGATAATAAAATTAGAAGATACATAGTGTCATAGAAAATTGTATAAAAAAAATAATGAGCTTATAATTGACATTTGGTTGTTTAGAAGATGATCATTATTGTGACAGTTCGTTATTTGTTCACCTAAACTTGAACAAATTAAATTTTAGAAATTAAATAAAAATAAATACTAATAAAAATATATAATCCACGTGATAAATTTTTATTCGTCCATCTTTTATATCGTACCAGTACATATAAATTAATAATCGTAACGAAATAATCACCTAATTTAAATAGTACCTTTCATATGGTAGTGACACATAATTTGCATTTGAATCATTTTTGAAAAATTATATTAATATTTTATATTGAGTCATTTATGATACTAGTTTTTATTTTTATTTATTGTATTTATACTTAAAATTAATTTTATTCTTATAATTAGACCCAATTCAAGTATATTCATTAGATAAATAAAAAAATAATATAATGTAATTGAATTATTTATTTCAAAATTTTAAATAATTAAATACATATAGCTGATTGTATATCTAATATATAAATCATATAAACCTATATTAATTATAATAACTTATTTAGAGCATTACATTGATAATAGTATTTTTGTATTATTTTATATTAAAGCATTAGTGCCGGACTTTTCCTATCACATAAAATCTACTGTATTATACCAGCCTCAGCCCAGTCCATTTTTAAATAGAAGTCCAAAATCTAACGGCATTTTACAAAGCCAACTCAGCACTCATTCATCTAATCCAATAGGCATGAATTGCAAATATAAGAAATTTCGGGACAGATTCTCTTATAAAAAACTTCACTGTACGGATGCAAGGAGGGCCACTAATTTCGAATATTCTCATGGGTGCTTAAAGAACCAGGATTAAGTTTCCTCACCATAGACAATTCCGGGAAACAATGACTTATTCTCCAAGTAGGATCCGCCACAGGTTGTGTGATACTCATTTTCTGATCAAGTCGAATAAATTAACTCGTCTTTTCTTGGACACTTCTTAGTTATATTGGGCCAACATATTGGTCTGAATAAGCTCATAAATAGTGGATCAGTTTGTCGTGGGCCATGATTTTAATATTTATGTCATGGTATGAACAATCATCTAACAGCTATTTGACGTAACAATTATAACTTTTGTTTTATCTCAATTTGCTTCCTACAAATCATCTAAAACCGTAATTCTAATTTTAATTGCCACCTCAGGTAGCTGTTAGAGAATTTAATTTGGTAGTCGTCAGTCTGTTACAACACGGCGTTAACAATTCTTTGATGGAAGCAGAGTCAGGAAGTAAAATGAGTCACAAATACCAAGTTAGAGGACCAAATTGAATAAATTAAATTTTTTAAAAGACCAAATTAAAGCGTAAGTATAATCTCACCATAAAAAAAAAAAAAAAAGAAAAAAGAAAAAATGGGAGGAAGATATTCTCCTCACCTTTAACACCATAAAATCTCGAGATTTAAAATTTCCAAACCGAAGCTAAACTTCCCCTCACTCGAACAATACAAGAAAAATACGAAGAGAGTAAAATTTTATTGAATTTTCTTCTAAAGAAATTGATATGATTGCGTAAAAGAGAATTAGATTTTTTTTTTAATCATAATGAAATCTTAATCGGAGGATGGATCACAAATTTGAGTCAGAAGAGGATGGTGAATAATGTGTTTTCTTACTATATTCTCTCTCTTCGTATCTTTCTGAGAAAAGAGAATGGAAGGGTGAAACATTTTTTTTCCTTTCACTTCTCCACGGGTCAATTAAAACATTCTGTTTTGATTTTTGTACAAAATGTTTATCCAATTCATTTCCCTTTTCTTTGTATCATTGGCAATATCTGTTCTTCAAACAATTTACTAAATGCAAATTTTCAGTTAATCCTCTGATTGTACTTATCAAATTAGACTGGTTAAACTAGATCTATGGATTTATGTTCTTAAGTTAAATTTAGTTTGAAAAGTAGCTCAAATAAATTAGCACGATTAATGGAGGTATAATAGCTATCTTAGCAAATTTTTTTAACTAAAACTTTCTCGGACAGCTAAAACTCCAGACATCTTGAAAGCACCATAACATTCAACAGGAAACATGAACTAATGTTTTCAACTCGTGCTCATCTTACAAGCTCAATTTATAATTTATGAAACTACTGGTAAAGTTAAAGATAACTTAAGCAGACTCGACTCACTTTTGGTTCTAGTACCAAAAGCATTTTGGATGGCTAAACAATCGGAATATCAAAACAAGATAAAAGACGAAAGAACGAACCTACGTGCTACAAGGGAACATTCAAATAAAACATGGCCATTTGAAATGGTACCTTTGGATCTACTTGCTTTTTCTGTACTTACTATAATATGAGTACCATTATGCAGGGTATTGGCATCGCATCCGAATTCAGACCTTTATCGGAATCTAACATCCAAAAAGAACAAAAATTGCAAATTTCAAAATACTGCTCAGGGTACAAACAAAACAAACACGACGAATACATATTACTACTCTAGCAAATAAATAATACAAGGAACTTGGGCAATTCTTCAACTTCTAACTCGTGAATGTGATAATGACAATAATTTCATTCCTCAGTAGTATTCGCCAACTTTTGCACAATGAAATCGATGTCAAATTGAAGGAGACAAAAAATCCAAATCCATGGTTAAAACGGTGTGGATGGGATAGGACTTCATTTCCTACTCCTGGCTTCATCTCTTTCTTTCTCTCGTTTCTTGTAAAGCCTCTCGAGAACACGCTTCGCTTCGCATTGAGGAAAATTTGACAAATCATAATAATGTGGGGCTACATCAACTAACCTGTCAGATAGCAATCCATCGTCGGGTTAAGTACATGTCAATGACATCAAACATAGTCTGACTGGAAGGTCAAAACACCATACAAGACAAACCAAATTCTTAGTTCCAATTTAGAAAAACAAACTGCAACTATCTTTGTCAGCTTCATAATTCAAAACCTTGAATTCTGACTTATGAAAGAATGTTAGTTCATGTAATTAATAGAAAAACTATTCTGCAAATTAGGATTTTTATCTAAGATAACACCCCCCCTTTCTCTTTCCCAAAAATAAAAGATGAAATGGCAGTACAAGAATAAAATTCAGAAACAGGAAAATTCTTACCATTCACCACGTATGTCTGTAACAGTTCTAATAAAATTCCGACTTGTAAGAACAAACTCATTATAGATGACCCATTCAGGTTTGTGATCCAGACAATTTGATGGGTGCAAGTGAACCACCTACAACAAGAACAAGTTATGTAATGAGTACAATCCACCAAGGTACTTCTAGCTATTTTGAAGACACAAAATTTAAGATGGTGAAAGAAAAACGTAAATGGAAAAATAGCAGGTCGTCTTTCCAAACCTGGTTGTCTTTCACAGTCAAGTAGTGTCCAGTTCGCTCCAGATGAGCTACCTGCATAAAATATCCCGCCAGCATAGCCTTTCTGATGTTGACGTAGTAGTCCCGACTATTGAAATCAGTGCTGCATAACTTCAGGTTAAACCTGGCCATGATACGGACTAGCTGTTGTCTAACGTTGTCGGCTGCTTTCAGTGCCCTATGATTAACGAAATTATCATAGCACCATGAAGGATCCTCATCTGAAAAGCCAATTTCGGTTATCACATCAGAGCATGTAACAAGCAAGAAATTGAAAACGAAACAGAACGCTAGCACATATAGCACTTACTGTTTTGTTTGTAGGCATGATATACATTCAATAGCGTGAGATGATCTCCATCAATGTGCCCAAATCTAGCTTTCGCTTCATCAGCAGCTTTCTGTGCCTCTCTAGGCCGGACAAAGCAATTGGGTACTAAAGAAAGAAATTGATTATCACAGAGGAGGCCCACGGAAGGTCAGCAGATGCATAGAGGCGAGACCACACGATTTTCTTCATGAGAGAATACTGAGAAACTGCAACTATCTGCATCAGCACTTACTTAGAATCCTATGGAGCATGCCAACCGGGGGCATGGAACCCAGAGAAGACAGTTGCTGATGGCTACCTAACAGGACACACTACCGACAGCTTTCATGTGCAAACTAAGCACACACGTAAGCAGTCAAACATCCCATCATATGCACAATATTATCACTGTGCATGAATGCTGGGCGTCCATTTCATAATGGAGCCCAACGCAGATACATTCCCTTTAACATTACGCGGGAGACTCTGGACAGACATGAAATAAGAAGTATATGTTAATATAAAAACAATACCTGATAGCATGGCAGAAACTGAAAGTATCTCATTTGAACAGTTGAATTCTGGACTGACAACGAGCATCTTTGACATCTGTGGGTCCAATGGAAATTCACTCATAATCTCACCCAGCTTTGTTAAGTTACCATCATCATCCAGTGCACCCAAGTAATTTAACACTTCCAGTGCCCGCATTAAGGTCTCTGGAGCAGGAGGGTCCATGAAATCAAAATGCACTAAATCATCTATGCCAAGTTTCTTCAAGGTGAGAACTGTGTTGGCAAGATTCGATCTCAAAATTTCAGGATATGTTTGTGGCTGAAGATCATTATGGAAACTTTTCTCAGTATAAAGTCTAAAACATTTCCCTGGTTGAGTTCTTCCAGCACGCCCAGACCTCTGGTGTGCACTAGCCTTTGATATTGGAGATACCAAGAGAGACTCAACACGGATGCGAGGGTTATAAACCTTCTGCTTAGCAAAGCCAGGGTCAATTACATAGACTATACCATCTATTGTTAGTGATGTTTCAGCTATGTTTGTTGACACCACAATCTTCCTTCCAGGGGGCCCACCCTCATTTACTGGAGGAGGAGCTGGCTCAAAAATCTTCTGCTGCATTGCTGGCGGAAGAGTAGAATACAGTGGAACCACTTTCACAGGGCCCACCTGATCTCCCATATTTGAAACTTCTTTCGTAATTTTGCGGCATGCATCCTCTATTTCTTCCTCACCGGTAAGGAAGACAAGTATATCTCCAGGAGGTTCACACATGTGTATCTGCACCACCGTCCTAATAGCAGCCTCCAAGTAGTCCCTTTCAGGTTCCTGGGTATAGAAAATCTCCACTGGATGTAACCTTCCAGGAACTTTCATAAGTGGAGCACCATTAAAATATCCCTGAAACTTTTCAGCTTCAAGAGTCGCACTCATCACGACCAACTTCAAGTCAGGTCTATTTTTAAGCACTTCCTTTAGAAGGCCAAATAGCACATCTGTGGCCAAAGTCCTTTCGTGTGCTTCATCAAGAACAATTACTTTATATCGTTCCAAAAGCGGATCAGCCATTGCCTCCCTCAGAAGCATACCATCTGTGAGATACCTGTAGGGTAACAAAAAGGCATAAACTTTTAGACTACACAAGTAACAAAAATAGCAGCATGATTAAAAAAAACTTTATATTCATATGAAGAAGAACAATAATTTCCTAGATATAAATAGAACATACTTCAAAACAGTTCTTGCGCTACTGCAATCTTCGAATCTGATGCTGTAACCAACCTCTTCTCCAATATTCACATCCATCTCTTCCGCCACACGCCGGGAGACAGACATTGCAGCCACCCTACGTGGCTGTGTGCATGCAACCATCATCTTTCTGCGTTTATCAGGGCTTTCTATATCAACAGCCTCCAAAACAAACTGGGGGATCTGCAAGCCAGAACAAAACAAAATAAAATAAAATAAAAAGAAAAAACTCATGCCAACAAGTAATGTAATAATGCTTTTAGTAATTGCACCTTGTCAAATTTTGTTCAGTTATATTTTTCAAACCTTTACCCAATTTCATAGCATATCATGAAAACTCGCTAAACAGTTGCTCCATATAGCGCCTGCAATTGCTAATAGCCTAATAATAACTTAGGAATCACCAATACTTCCAAATAGTCACCGTCTGTCAAAGAAGCAATACTTCCAAACGTGCCATAGATGCAATCTTCAAAAATCCTAATGCCTCTTAAATCCTAACTTAGTTTTGCCCCCTAAGATTTAAGTTCGTAATGACTACATAGTAATGCTTAAATATTATACAAGGCGCTCAAACAGGATTTTAATGTTAAGTACTAATTATTTATTACTAAATTATATGCTTAACCAATCATTTTGCTTTTATTTCCTCAACTACAATATATATTATATATGTAAACATTGAAAATCAAGAGAAAGCAACTAACCTGGGTGGTTTTACCACTGCCAGTTTCACCAACGAGGATGAGTGTCTGATTATTCTTCAACGCCTGCAGGAATTCCTCCTTCTGGTGCCATACTGGAAGCGTCTTCCTCTTCTCCAAGATCTCATAGTACCTCTGCGAGTAAGCCCTCCCATTCCACCGGTTTATGAGGCTGTTTCCTCCGACGGCGTTGGCGGCGCCGCCGTTCGGTTTCGCCATCTTAACGGCACCGTCATCAACCACATCGAACAGGCTCACCTTCCTCTTCCTCTCCGTACCCATCAAAACCCTAATCCTCTCAAAAACAAGGTGTATAATCTCTTCAGCAGCTATCACGAGTTACGGAATAATAATAATAACAACAATAGTAGTAAGTAGTGAAAATGGTTGATTTGGGAGCCGAATCGAAGGCTCTTGAAAGTTGAAACGGGATACCCTGCTAGAGAGCCCTCTACTAGAGTGTTCTTGGCCTTTTGCCCCCTCTTCGGTGCAGGGAAAAAGAATTAGGGTTTCAAGGTGGTTGTTCTTTTTATTTTGTTTCTGTTATGGGGAAAGTGAGGGGGAAAAAGAAAAAAAAAAGAAATTAAAATTAGAAATCACAGCAACTGAATGTTTTTTATTATTATTATTTTTGGTCAAGAATAAACCTATCAATCTGAATCGAAGCTTCGAGGGTTCCTTTTCGGTCATTAAACTTCGAGGTTGTTTAGATTTTGATGGAATGGGTTATGGACTCATGGAGTCTTGGGCTTGATGAATCGAAGCCAGCCCTCTATTTTTCCAAACCCTCCGCTAAGTTCTCGTCAAAAAAAAAAAAAAAAAACAAAAGAAAACGTCAAGTTCTATTTGTTACTACCCTGAAAAAAGAACTAATTTCGTAGGGAATTGTTTTTCTTTTTTTCCCCCTCTTTTGGTATCATAAAAGTATTTTTTATATAAATTAAATAAATGTTTTATTTACGATTATGTGTAATGTGTACTGTGTTTATCATTTTTTGCAATGTATATCTGACCATCCAAAATAAATAGAGAACTTAGTTGAATTGATCTCGGATGTATCCGAGATATTTTAAAAAAATGAACACAGGAGTTGTGCACAATTTCTTGTATCCTCAGCACTTAAAATATGAATGGAGGGCGTTTATATAAAGCGTGCATACGAGATCTCTTTTGCATTTGAAATTTTTCTAAAAATTCTTGCATATTTTGAGCATTTTTCTTCAACTCTTAAAAGTATTATGGTAGATTGTCATAGTACATTTGGGAGACATTAAATGAGACAGGACACATATGGTTTTTAAAAGCATAAACACCTTTTGAAAAAGTTTTTTCAGATTATTGAATTTTGAAGTTGGTATTTTTATCTTTTTTTTATCGAGTAAAAATTATTTTATTGTTTAGTTAGATTTACGTAAAATATTGATTAAAAATTTTAAATCAACTTGCATAGATTAGAATTTTCATGAAGCATGGTTAAAGAATTGAAGAAGCAAAGTTTTAGTTGAATACAATAATCATCAATTTGCTAGATGTTGCTAGAAGCTAACATATTGGAAGATTGAAGAACATTCAAGAGAGTAGTATAACTACAACATTCTACAACATTGAAGAAGTTCAAAATCAAATTGAATTGGAATTGAATGGAAGTTGCACTCATCACCTCCACACTAGAAGAATCATGAAGTGCATTGGAAGTTTCAAGATTGATGACTAAGCTTAATAAAGAATTTTCAAGATGTGCTAGAAATTACAAGAAGATTACTTATTTGAATAGTCAAAGTAAGAAGCAAAGTTGGATAAGTATATGTATCAAGAAGCTAGTAGAATCAAGAACTTTTAGTATAAAACTTTGCCTATATAAAGGCACATATGCCTTATGTATTTTGTGTGTTCCATGAAATGAAAAAAGATATGATTATGTGAAGTTCTTCTTTGTTCTATTATTTCATATGAGTGTTGGTGAAGTTGAGAGATGAAAAATATGATAGCGTCATTTATACGAGTGAGTGATCCTAGGGCCAATTGAAGTGTGGGTATTATACTTACATTTGGTATCAGAGCTGGTTAATCCAGCGTCTGGTGTTGGAGATTTTGTGAGGTGTGAGAGAGTTCTCACATAGTTGTTTATTCATAGAGTCGGTATGGCAAACACTTTTAACATTGTGTGGTCCGGTCCTAAGTTAGATGGAAAACTTGATTATAGTTATTGGGAGACTTTGATGTCTACCCATTTGAAGGCCCAGAACCTATGGAATTTCATTGAACCAGGATTGCAAGAAGGAGCAGATGCTGCCCAACAAAGGAGAGATCAATTGGCGCTATCTCAAATTCATCAAGGAGTAGATTATATGGTGTTTGACAAAATAGCAAATGCCAAAAGTGCAAAGGAAGCATGGAACACGTTGAAGCTGTCATACAAAGGCGTAGATAAAGCTCAAAAAGCAAAGCTACAGTCTTTGAGAAGAGAATATGAAAAGTATGAGATGTCTAGTTCAGAAACTGTTGAGCAATATTTTACTCGTGTTACAGACCTTGTCAATAAGATGAGAGTCTATGGAGAAGATATGCCCGATAGCAAAGTGGTGGAGAAAATTTTTCGCACCATGCCGATGAAGTATGACCATGTGGTGACTACGATACTAGAGTCCCATGATATGGATACTATGACGATTGCAGAGTTGCAAGGAACCATGGAAAGCCACATCAGTAGAATACTAGAGAAGTCAGAAAAATCAACCGATGAAGGCTTGAAAAGCCGAGTGAATTTCAACAACGTTGTAGAATCAAGCCGTACACAAGAAAGACGAGGTCGTGGTTTTAATTTTCAAAGTAGAGGTAGAGGAAGCTTCAGAGGTAGAGGTCGTGGCAATTACAACCAAGGAAGTTACAATAATTTTACACCACCTAATCAAGGAAGAGGTGGAACGAGTTTTAGGCCTATCAACTGAGGAAGAGGTCGAGGCAATTTTTATCAAGAAAGAACCAACTTCAATTGCTTTCATTGTGGAAAGTATGGACACAAAGCAGCAGATTGCAGATTCAAAATGGTGAATAACAATCAAGCACACGTTGCAGAAAATCAGCATCAAAATACTGATGACAATCCGGGTACTCAGACTTTATTTTTTACAAGTAATTCATGTGCTGAAGATGAAAATATATGGTACTTGGATAATGCTTGCAGTAATCATATGTCTGGTAGAAAAGAGTTATTTTCTTCATTAGATAATTCAGTTAAACTATTATTGAAGTTTGGTAATAGTACAAAGATCCCTATTGAAGGAAAAGGGAACATACCAGTTAGATTGAAAGATGGTTCTTTGAGTTATATTTCTGATGTTTTTTATGCTCCTGAACTCGATTACAATTTACTGAGTATGGGGCAATTATCTGAGAAGGGATATAAGATGATAACTTATCATGGATATTGCACTGTGTTTGACAACAACGGAAGGTTCATAGATAAAGCAAAGATGACTTCAAACAGAATGTTTCCATTAAAAATTCAACATGTTAATCCCTCTTACATGAGTTCTGTGATACTTGATGATAATTGGTTGTGGCATATGCGGTTTGGACATTTTCATTTTTCTGGCCTAAACTACCTGTCAAGAAAAGGACTTGTTTCTGGCCTACCATGGATTCATATTCCCAATTGTGTTTGTGAGATTTGTCAAATGGGAAAGAAGCACATAGATCCATTCCCTACAGGAAAGTCATGGAGAGCTAGAAGATTACTTGAAATTGTGCATTCAGATCTCTGTTCTGTAGAAGTTCCAAGTAATGGTGGTAGCAGGTACTTTATCACTTTTATTGATGAGTTTAGTAGATATACATCGGTATACTTTCTGAAGCAGAAATCAGAAGCATGTGATACCTTCAAGACATTCAAGGCGTTTGTCGAAAAACAAAGTGGCTATAAAATCTAAATTCTCATAACAGACAGAGGAACAGAATATCTTGCATGTTCAGAATACTTTAAGCAACACGGAATTCAACACCAACTAACAACTAGATATACTCCTCAACAAAATGGAGTTGCTAAAAGAAAAAATAGAACCATCATGGATATGGTCAGATGCATGCTCAAATCAAAACGAATGCCTAAAGAGTTTTGGGCAGAAGCAGTTGCAACAGCAGTACATATTTTAAATAGGTGTCCAACAAAGAGTGTTTGTGATAAAACACCAGAGGAAGCTTGGAGTGGAAAGCGGCCTTCCATCCATCATTTCAGAGTCTTTGGGT
The DNA here is from genome assembly GCF_014773155.1 of Arachis stenosperma. NCBI lineage: Eukaryota > Viridiplantae > Streptophyta > Magnoliopsida > Fabales > Fabaceae > Arachis > Arachis stenosperma. Next base: position 75,124,852 of record NC_080383.1, read on the forward strand.
GTATTGCTTATGCCCACGTACCAGATCAATTAAGGAAGAAGTTAGATGACAAAGGCGAGAAGTGTATCTTTATTGGCTATAGCACAGACTCAAAAGCATACAAGTTGTACAATCCAGTATCAAAGAAAGTGATCATCAGCAGAGACGTGACATTCGACGAGAAAGACATATGGGACTGGAACACAAAGACAGAAAAGCATCCGATTATAATTTCAAATACATGTGATGATGAAGAAGAAAGACAACCTAATGCAACCGAGCAACCAGAATCATCTAGAAGACCTCAAAGAGAGAAGAGACTACCAGCTAGATTAGCAGATTATGAGGTTGGCAATGACAACGATCCATCCGATGAAGAAATCATAAATTTTGCTCTATTTTCATATTGTGAGCCGTTAAACTTTGAAGAAGCCTCTAGAGATAACAATTGGAAGAAAGTAATGGATGAGAAGATTCATGCCATTGAAAAGAATGACACATGGGAGCTTACAGATTTACCAGCAGATAAGAAGCCGATTGGAGTAAAGTGGGTTTACAAGACTAAGTACAAACCCAGTGGTGAAGTTGATCGTTTCAAAGCAAGATTAGTTGCTAAGGGATACAAACAAAAGCCAGGTATTGATTATTTTGAAGTATTTGCTCCTGTTGCTAGATTAGACACTATTCGTATAATTATTTCACTCTCGGCTCAAAACAAGTGGAAGATACATCAAATGGATGTTAAGTCTGCATTTCTAAATGGCACTTTAGAAGAAGAAGTATATGTTGAGTAACCTGCAGGATATGAAGTTCTTGGAAAGGAAGATAAAGTTTATAAATTGAAGAAAGCTTTGTACGGGTTAAAGCAAGCACCAAGAGTATGGTACAAGAAGATTGATTCTTATTTTACTCAGAATGGTTTCAAAAGATGTCCATTTGAACATACTCTTTATATCAAGTTCGTTGAACCTGGAGATATCTTGATCGTGTGTCTTTATGTTGATGATTTAATCTTTACTGGCAACAATTTGAAGATAATTGCAGAATTCAGGGAGGCTATGATAAAGCACTTTGAAATGACAGATATGGGTTTGATGTCTTACTTTCTTAGCATTGAAGTGGTTCAAAGAGATGATGATATTTTCATTTCTCAGAAGGAATATGCAAATGATATTTTGAAGAAATTTCAAATGGAACATTCAAAGCCAGTTTCTACTCCAGTCGAAGAGAAGTTCAAATTACTGAGAGAAGATAAAGGAGGAGCAGTAAATCATACATATTACAAAAGCTTGATTGGAAGTCTAAGGTACTTGACTGCGACTAGACCAGATATTGTGTTTGGAGTTGGTTTGCTTAGCAGATTCATGGAAGAACCTTGTACCAACCATTTGCAAGCGGCAAAAAGAATTCTTCGATATATCAAAGGTACTTTAAATGATGGAATTTATTATGAGAATACTAATGAAGTAAACCTTGTTGGCTACACTGATAGTGATTGGGCCGGAGATATAGAAACAAGAAAAAGTACTTCACGGTTTGTATTTCATCTTGGTTCTGGTGCAATTTCATAGTCGTCAAAGAAACAACCAGTAGTAGCACTATCTACAGCATAAGCAGAATATATAGCAGCAGCAAGTTGTGCAACACAAGCAGTTTGGCTAAGAAGAATTCTTGAGGAATTGAACGAGAAACAAAATACTCCAACAACAATATTTTGCGATAACAAGTCAGCTATTGCACTTTGCAAAAATTCAGTATTCCATGGAAGATCGAAGCATATTGATATTCGGGTTCATAAAATCAGAGAGTTGGTAAATGAGAAAGAAGTTGTGATCGAGTACTGTCCAACTGAAGAACAAGTTGCAGATATATTTACAAAGCCATTGAAGACTGAATTATTTTACAAATTGAAGAAGATGCTTGGAATGATTAATTCTGCAAGTTTGATTTAAGGGAGGCAATGTTGATTAAAAATTTTAAATCAACTTGCATAGATTAGAATTTTCATGAAGCATGGTTAAAGAATTGAAGAAGCAAAGTTTTAGTTGAATACAATAATCATCAATTTGCTAGATGTTGCTAGAAGCTAACATATTGGAAGATTGAAGATTTTTGAAGAACATTCAAGAGAGTAGTATAACTACAACATTCTACAACATTGAAGAAGTTCAAAATCAAATTGAATTGGAATTGAATGGAAGTTGCACTCATCACCTCCATACTAGAAGAATCATGAAGTGCATTGGAAGCTTCAACATTGATGACTAAGCTTAATAAAGAATTTTCAAGATGTGCTAGAAATTACAAGAAGATTACTTATTTGAATAGTCAAAGTAAGAAGCAAAGTTGGATAAGTATATGTATCAAGAAGCTAGTAGAATCATGAACTTTTAGTATAAAACTTTGCCTATATAAAGGCACATATGCCTTATGTATTTTGTGTGTTTCATGAAATGAAAAAAGATATGATTATGTGAAGTTCTTTTTTGTTCTATTATTTCATATGAGTGTTGGTGAAGTTGAGAGATGAAAAATATGATAGCGTCATTTATATGAGTGAGTGATCCTAAGGCCAATTGAAGTGTGAGTATTATACTTACATAAAATTTATTTAAAAGATTGTTAAATTAATTTATATATTTAGACCATAGAGTAAGTAACAATGACATTCAGGATATTTTTATTTAATTATTTAAAAACTATTAAATTAATATTTTTATTTAATTATATTTTAATTTACATTAAATAAGACCCATTAATAACTTAAATAACTTGGATATTTTGACTTAAATCATTTTAGTTGAAACACTTTAATATTATGACTTAGATCAAGATAATTTATTTAAATTAGTAAATTTTAGACATGTAATACTTAATAAAAAATTATTAAAATGTATTCTTACAGACATTTCAAATGCTCATGTCTTATTGTGTGAGCTTGTCCGTGTTAGTATCGGACGTCCTACTACCATATATTAGGAGACTAGGTTTGGCCATACAACTGTGCTTAGAGATTTTATGTTTAACAATTTTTTAGTCTCTACTTTTGTTCAGCAATAAAGATTCAAGACCCATAATCTTTATCTACTCTGGAGTGAGTGTACCAATACATTCGAAGATGTGGCATACTATCTTAGTTTGTGCACAAATAGTAAGCCAATTAGGAAGTGTATTAGAAATTTCCAACAATTCTTTTATCACATTACGTGGCAATAGGTTAAGGACCTGCTTGATACTAGACTTGCACTCCAGCTCGGTACTTGGTTATCTATTGATGATGATTGGGGGTTCTATTTAGGGACAAGTATGTCAATCTCGTCTCTCTATTGATGTTGATTGTGGAGGAAAAATGAACTGGGTACTCCCACCACTTGGAATCTCTAGTACATACTCATCCGAAAAACGTCCACTCTCACTAGAAGACCTGATTTCAGCAACATATTTTAAATCAAACTTACTCTTCTCCTCATCCACATGAACGTCAAACGTTATCCGCACATGGTCGTTACTTTAAATCCGGAATGTCCTTCTTCGAAACCCTTTATTTGACAGTGGTAATAAGAATCTATATCTGACATTTCTAATCTCCTTGGAACCAACTACACCTATATTCATTGATGCATCCGCATATTTAGTAGTTTTTCCTCTTAATTTCAGTCCAAAAGCTAATTATTCTTGTTATTTTTAGTAATCAATTCATGGTTTAATGCATATTATTTTGAGCGTGTGAATTTTTTTTGTTACAGGAGAATCTTGAAAGAAATCAAGTAAGGCAAGAATGGAAGTAGCTAAACAAGGGGAGTTTGTGTACATCACAGAGAGCTTCAAGGACAACCAAGCCTAGCACTCACAGGGAACTCCACCAACCTTGCGCCTTACATCCCTTTCCATGTGCCTCATGCAAACCATTGACCTCACTCCCAAGGCTACCTCTCCTTGTATGCGCCTCACGCCTCAGTCTATGTGCCTCACGCATCATCCAAGCACACTCCAGGGGCTGCTTTTTAACCTATGTGCCTCACGCTTCCTCAACTTGCACTTCACGCATGGTCCTATGCGCCTCACGTAGCATTATAGAGACCTCCAATTCTTGCTTGTTGGACATGTGCTTCACACAAGGTTTCATGCGTCTCATTCACGATCATGGGCCACCTTCCCAGGACTTGTGATTCTTTGCCAAATCTCCCTTAATCTCCAATTCTTTAAAGCATTTTAGTTGATGATTAAAACTTGAGCACAAGGCCCATGATTTGGAGTATTGATTGACAATTATGAAGAGTTATTTATAGCTTGACTTAGGATGAAAAACTATTGAAAGAACATTAATTAGTTTAGATTTGAATTCGTTTCAATTTGATTTGGTTTGAATTTTAAAATATTTAGGTTTAGAATTAGGGTTAGTATTTAAAGAGTAGGGAGACACTCACATGGGCTTCATCTCCTCTCCCTATCTGTTTTGACAATTCATAGTTTTTGTTTTTGCATCATGAGCAACTAATCTCTTTTGTTAAGGTTAGGAGCTCTGTTTATTTTTTTATGAATTATTAATCTAAGTGCTTTACTTTATTTGAGGTTTATGCTTTGATATATTTCATGATTAAATTTTTATTCTTCATCCCTAAAGATTTAACAAATAGCAGACAAATCACTAAAATATGCACATGGAAAAGTTGAGAATGTCTTGGTCAAAGTGAAAAAATTTTACTCCCAGCAGATTTTGTGATTCTTAACATGGAAGAGGATGAAAATGCCTCCATTATTCTAGGAAGACCATTTCTAGCCACTAGGAGAGCTCTCATTTATGTGAAAAAGAGTGAATTAATATTGAGAGTGCATGATGAGCACTTAGTTTTTCATGTTTTTAAAACCATGCATCATTCAAGTGAGAAAGAGAATTGCATGAAGGTTGAATCAAGTGACCCAAGCCACTAAAAAGAGAAGCTTTCAAGAAGAAGGTGTGAAAATTAGTAAAGCTAATTTTAGAAAATATATATAAATAAATAATAACTAAATAAAATGAAAGGTAATAAACAATCCTAGTTTATAACCTTAGAATTTTAATGGTTGAAAAAGAGAAAAATCATATACCTCTAATTGACAGATGGTTCATATTGAAGAGACTCACCTATAAATTGAGTTTTTCTTTAATTCATTTCAATCAAGTCATTCAGATAAAATAACATAATATTTCTTTGAGTAGTTTTTTCCTATATATATAGAGAGAGAAGTGTGTTCTCCTTTTGTCAAGAGAGAATGTTATTGTAATCTCCTTGTGATAGAGAGAAGTGGTAATTCTCAAATAAAGTTATTCAATTATTTCCATATTTTATACAAATTTCTAATTTTTTATCTCTATATTTTGCTGTGTCATTTGTCTGGTACCTAACAGTGGTATCAGAGGCAAAGGTTAGTGATTAATATATTTTTTTTCCGCTGCGAGTTACCGTCTAAAAAAATGGTAGCAAAATATGAAATTCCAAAATTCAGTGGGAGTAATTTTTCCATATGAAAATTGAAGACAAAAGTCATTATGAGAAAAGACAATTGCGTGACAGCAATTGAAAGTAGACCCACTGGAATTACAAATGAAAAATGAAAGGAAATGGACAACAATGTTGTTGCAAACTTACACTTGGCACTAGCTGATTCAGTTTTATCAAGTGTAGCAGAGAAAAAGACAGCAAAGAAAAATTGGGATGCTCTCACCAAATTATATGAAGTCAAGTCACTTTACAACAAGATATTCTTGAAGAGAAAACTTTATACTATTCGAATGAGTGAGTCCACATCGACAACGGATCACATCAACAATCTAAATACGCTATTTTTCCAACTATCATCGTTGGAATATACCATAGCAAAAAATGAACGTGCAGAGCTCTTACTTCAAAGTCTACCAGATTCATATGATCAACTTATCATTAACTTAACTAATAATGTTTTGACTGATTATCTTTCTTTTGATGACATGGCTGCTGCGGTTCTTGAAGAAGAATCTAGGAGAAAGAATAAGGAAGATAGATTAGAGAACTCAAAACAAACAGAGGCTTTGTTGATGACAAGAAGAAGATCAATGGAGCGTGGTTCCAATGGGAGTCAAAGTAGACCAAAGTCACAAAGTAAGAAGCAGGTCAAATGCTACAATTGTGGTAAGAAAGGACACTTCAAGAAAGATTGTTGGAATAAGAAGAATATAGAGAAGGTTCCAGAAGGATCAAGTTCTCAAGGATGTGTTGCGAGCACCTCTGATGATGGAGAAATCATGTATGGCGAAGCAACAATTGGTTCTAAAGGCAGCAAACAGCTCACTGATGTTTGGATTGTTGATTCAGGAGCAACATGGCACATGACTCCTCATCGTGATTAGTTTTGTACATATGAACCTGTCTTGGAAGGATCAGTGTTTATGGAAAATAATCATGCCTTAGAAATTGTTGAAATGGGTACTGTCAAAATAAAAATGTTTGATGGTTCTATTCGTTCATTTCAAGGGGTAAGACACGTGAAAGGCTTGAAGAAGAATTTGTTGTCGATTGGGCAATTGAATGAACTTGGTTGTAAGACCCATATTGAAGGTGGGATCTTGAAAGTTGTTAAAGGAGCTCTTGTAGTAATAAAAGCAGAAAAGATTGCAGTAAATCTATACATGCTTGTGGGAGAAACTTTGCAAGAGGTAGATGCATCAATTGCTTCAACAAGCCAAGAAGAAATGACGATGATATGGCATTGCAAACTAGGCCACATGTCAGAACAAGGCTTGAAGATTCTTGAAGAACGTAATCTCATTTCCAAGCTCAAATCAATAAACTTAATGTTTTGTAAGCACTGCGTTACAAGCAAACAACATAGATTGACGTTTGGTAGATCAACTGCTCGGAGCAAGCACATATTGGAGTTGATTTATTCTGATGTGTGGAAATCGTTGGAGATGTTCCTAGGAGGAGCAAAATATCTTGTATCATTTATTGATGATTACTCTAGGAGGCTACGGGTGTACCCGATTAAGAAAAAGTCAGACGTGTTTGCGATGTTCAAAGAGTTCAAAGCAAAGTTAGAACTTGGATCTGGAAAGAAGATCAAGTGTTTAAGGACAGATAATGGAGGAGAATATGTTGATGGTGATTTTCTAACATTTTGCAAGCAAGTAGGTATTCAACAACAATTCACAGTTACATATAAGTCTCAGCAAAATGGTGTAGCAGAACGAATGAATAGGACTCTCGTAGAAAAAGCACGAGCTATGTTGCAAACTGCAGGTTTAGCCAAGTTTTTTTTTTGGCAGAAGCTGTTAAAATCGCCTGTTATGTGATAAATCGGTCACCATCAACTGCAATTGGGTTAAAGACACCAATGGAGATGTGGCAAGGTAAGCCACCTAATTATTCTTCTTTACATATATTTGGTTGTCCTATGTACGTGATGTACAATTTCCAAGAAAGAACAAAGCTAGACCCAAAGTCTAGAAAATGTATATTCTTGGGTTATGCTGACGGAATTAAGGGGTATCGCCTGTGGGATCCCACTGCCCGCAAGGTAGTTGTCAGTAGAGATGTGATATTTGTAGAAGATGAATTGCAAAAAGAACAAAAAATGATAGCACTGTTAAAGAGATAACCACTGTTCAAATAGATGAAAAATGCAGAGAATGTGATCTTTCTGAAGCAGAACCACAGCACGAAGAACAAAAAGCAGAGGCTAATCACATAGAAGTTTGTCGATCCACTCGACAAAGAAGAACACCATCATGGCACTCAAATTATGTTTTGACAAACCATGATGCATATTGTCTTTTGACAGAAGATGGAGAGCCAACAACTTTTATGGAGGCTATGCGCAATCCAGACGCTTCTATGTAGATGATAGCAATGCAAGAAGAAATTGAGGCATTACATAGGAACCATACCTGGAAACTTGTTGAACTTCCAGCAGGTCAGAAAGCCATTGGTAACAAATGGGTTTACAAAGATCAAACGAGATAGTAATGATCATGTGGAACAATATCGTGCAAGATTGGCTGTCAAGGGATATGCTCAGAAAGAAGGTGTTGACTTCAATGAAATATTTTCTTCAGTGGTGAGACTAACTACTATTAGAGTAGTTTTGGCTATGTGTGCTGCATTTGATTTATATCTAGAGCAATTAGATGTAAAGACTGCTTTTCTTCATGGAGAACTTGAAGAAGAGATATATATGCTCCAACCAGAAGGTTTTGAAGAAAAAGAAAAAGAACTTGGTTTGCAGGTTAACTAAATCTTTGTACGATCTAAAGCAGGCGCCAAGGTGTTGGTACAAGAGATTTGATTCTTTCATTATTAGCCTTGGATACAACAGACTTAGTTCAGATCATTGTACCTATTACAAGAGGTCTAGTGATAATGATTTCATCATTCTGCTGTTGTATGTGGATGACATATTAGTGGTAGGTCCCAATAAAGATCAAATCCAAGAAATGAAGGCATAGTTGGCTAGGGAGTTTGATATGAAAGACTTGGGACCAGCAAACAAGATTTTAGGGATGTAAATTCACCGAGACAAAAAGGATAGGAAGATTTGGCTATCGCAAAAAATTATTTGAAGAAGATCTTGCAATACTTCAACATGCAAGAATGTAAGCCAATTTCAACCCCACTTCCTATGAATTTTAAATTATCCTCAAGTATGTGCCCTAGTAGTGAAGCAGAAAGGATGGAAATGACTCGAGTACCGTATGCATCAGTAGTGGGAAGCCTTATGTATGCCATGATCTGTACAAGGCCAGATATTGCTCAAGCAGTTGCGGTGGTAAGTCGATTTATGGCAGATTAAGGTAAAGAGCATTGGAATGTTGTTAAGAGAATCTTGAGATACATCAAAGGGACCTCGAATGTTGCATTATGTTTTAGAGGATCGGAATTCATTATCAATGGATATGTCGACTCAGACTTTGCAGGTGATCTTGATAAACAAAAATCTACTACAGGCTATGTGTTTACACTTGTAGGAGGAGCTGTGAGCTGGCTATCTAAATTACAGACTATTGTAGCTTTATCTACTACAGAAGATGAATATATGGCAGCTACACAAACATGCAAGGAAGCTATTTGGATCCAAAGATTGATAGAAGAACTCGGGCACAAACAACAGAAGATTTCTGTGTATTGTAACAGTCAGAGTGCCTTGCACATTGCAAGGAATCCTTCCTTTCATTCAAGAACAAAACACATTGGAGTACAATATCACTTTGTTCGGGAAGTAGTAGAAGAAGGAAGTGTTGATATGCAGAAGATTCACACTAAAGATAACCTAGCAGATGTCATGACAAAACCAATCAACACAGAAAAGTTTGAATGGTCTAGATCCTCATACGGCCTATGGAATACATGAGCAACGTGAATTTTAAAAATTTATCAAAATTAGCTTTAAGTGGGAGATTATGAAAATTGGTAAAGATAATTTTAGAAAATATATATAAATAAATAACAACTAAATAAAATGAAAGGTAATAAACAATCCTAGTTTATAACCTTAAAATTTTAATGGTTGAAAAAGAGAAGAATTATATACCTCTAATTGACGGATGGTTCATATTGAAGAGACTCACCTATATATATATATATATATATATATATATATATATATAGAGAGAGAGAGAGAGAGAGAGAGAGAGAAGTGTGTTCTCCTTTTATCAAGAGAGAGTGTTATTGTAATCTCCTTGTGATAGAGAGAAGTTATAATTCTCAAAGAAAGTTATTCAATTGTTTCCATATTTTATACAAATTTCTAATTTTTTATCTTTATATTTTGCTATGTCATTTGTCTGGTACCTAACAGAAGATGCCCAGAGAGTGGAGAAATAAGAAGATCCTTACTGAAGACTTCTCACCATGGGAGAAAGTGATGTTAGTTCACCATCTATTAAAGCCATATACAGTGAACAAAATCCTTTTTCTTGAGCATATTGAGCTAATATATGAAGACACAGGGAGAAGATTGATTCACAGTGAGAGGAGAGGAGTTGAAGCATTATGATCAACCTCTACCTTAATAAGAACCAATTGTCAAGCTAGTGACATTAAAAGAGCGCTTATTGGGAGACAATCCAACCGTCGGTACCCTTTTATTTTGTCTTTAGGTTCGTTTTATTTTGTTTTTAATTTCTTTTGTTTTATTTGAATAAGCTTTTGCATCACTTATTTGATTTTACTAGATAATCATGATTATTCATAACTCCATCACCATTGTTTTTTCTTTGTTGCTTGAGGACAAGCAACTATTCTAAGTTTGGTGTTGGAGGCTATGCTCTACATAGTCTAGAAGATGATGAAGAGGAAAGTAACTCTATTCTTAAGCTTTTATTTCTTATATCTTACATCTATTTTTGTTCTTAGTTAATAATCATGATTCATTCATATTTCATGCCACCTTACTTTTGAAATTGCTTACACCCAATATCTTTAAGCATGCAACAAAGAGTTTTTGAATAGAAAAAATTGAAGAAAATTTTTAAAATTTAGGGCAAGTAGGATTAAGAGAGGTAGAGATTTTGATAATATGATTGTGTAATGAGATTACATGTTTGTGAAAACTTGTATGGGAAGCTCTAAGACATGAAATAAAGTTTAGAGAAGTATTATGGAAGCTCTCAAAAATTAATAAAATCAAGAATCAACAAGAAAAAAAAAGGCCCAATGCTCTGAGTACTAATAGTTAGGAAGGTAAAAAAGAACCAATGCTCAATGAGTTATTTTTCTAGTTAAGTGCTTGTGGTGTTTTTGTGTCAAATAAATTTTGAGATAGAACATTTAGATTCAAAGCCAAGTGCAAATAACCCCCATAAGAGAGAAGCCAAAGACTATGAGCACCAGTGACTGGGAAGAATAAAAGAAGCACAGACTCAAAGAGTTATCCAATTAAGTGCTTGTGGTCAGTGACAGATCCAAAAAATTTTGATAGTGGGGGTAAAATATATATAATGTTATAATAATTTTTATAATAAAAATATTACGTTTACATAAAAAATTAGCTATAAAATAATCTATTATAAATTTGTGTATAAATATATATATCATTTAACTTATTTTTAATATATATTTTGTATTTCAAAATTTATATTTTAAGATTTATTTTGTACAAGTGATTATTTTATGTATATATAGCATAATTGTTGTTATAATTATATTTTGTTATTGTAAAATATGATTAAGTTTTAAAATATCTAATTACAAATTAAAATATTAAAATAGTAATTTAAATAATAACATATAATTTAAAATATAATTTTTTATATTTCATATTTTAATACCTTGACAATATAATTAAAATGTCTTTTTTTTATATGTCGTTAAACAATCATTTAAAACTCAACTTTCATACAATTAGCTCTTGATGATATTCATAGTTAAAAAAGTTCATTCAATTAATGTAGTTATTATGAAAAAATTAAAGCTAATTTCAAAAGAAGAAACACAAATGAATAGATAATATTCTTTCGAGTCGATTTCTAAGAAAGAACACCAATCTTATTTAGATTTAAAAAATTGATCATTATAATGGACATCTAATATGAAGTTCTCAAATTGGCTATTAAGTATCGAAAATTGAATAAAAAATTATTGTGGGGTCAAATTTAATAATTTAGTGGGGGCAAATAATAATAATAATAATAATTATTATTATTATTATTATTATTATTATTATTATTATTATTATTATATACTACTCAATAAAATTCCAAAGTATAGTGGGGGCGCGCGCTTGCCCCCACACCCACATGAGTGGATCCGTTCCTGCTTGTGGTGTTTCTGTATCGAGCAAAGTTTGAGACAAAACATTTAGAGTTACGGCTAGACTTAAAGTGCAAAACACCCAATAAAAGAAAAAGAGAAGCTAGCTTCAAGGTAAAAATATATAAAAGAGACCTCCATAATATCATTCTAATGGAATTCTTAAGTTTTAAAAGTAAGGTTAAATATGACATAGGAAGAGTAAAAAGTGATGTGAGGATAGAAAAATTATAAAATAACAATTTCACTAAAATATTTATATAGTAATATTAAAAGTTATCTACTATGCCAAGAGTTTATTGTGTTATTACTTAATTTTTTTATATATTATAATAAATTAACAAATAGATAGATAGATAAATACACAAATAGATTCTTACAAATAAAATTTAATTTTCAAATAAAATATGCCATATTAGAATTTAGATAATTGATATGAATTAAAATTTTTATATATATTTTTTTGTAGAATTAGATAGTTTAGTATATGAAACCATGAGATTAATGTTAAATTGATTATATAGATACTATTCTCTATGATATTATAAATGTAGTTCTAAAATAGATGTTTTTTCTATGTTGTTGAAATGGAGAACATGACAATTTTATATAAAGCTTAAATCTTATATGTCATTCATCCATTCTAATACTATTTTGGACTCTCTTTTAATATATTATAATAGATAGATATTAAAAGTGAGTAAAATGAGATCATAAAATAACTATAATTCATTTACACCTATTAAAGATAAAAATATAAACATAAAAAACATAGAGTAACTAAAGGAAATAATTGTCAAGATAGTAAGATGGAAAAAAAATTCTAAGTCATAATACAAAGAAAAAAAGTAGGCTATGCCACCTTAGAGAAAAATATAATGTGGCACAATAGAAAAATCATAGGTATTTGAGATTGATTCTCAGACTATCTTGGTTTCTCTTTATATTTATTATAAATACATAAATTGATAAATAGGTTGTTTTGGTTTTTTCTTTTATATATTATAAATATACATGTTCATACGGATGGGATCGGAATTCACTTTCTCATATACCAACTTGTGTAAATTTTAGGAGTTAAATTCTTTGTTAACAGTGAATTTTCCTTTCTTTTCCCCTATTTTTATTTAAACTAGAATGAGACCCGCGCATTGCGCAGATGATAAATTAATAATAGTATATAATAAATATTAAAAATAGCTATATTTTGTATAATTAAATTAAATATATGTAAATTAAAGTTAAATTTAAAGGTGCTTTGTTTAAAATAATTTGTAGTACAAAAAATTTAGATATAGAGTTATACAAAGTGACATTTTTATTTGGTGATTTGATTTTTGTATTTGTTTTAGTTGATGGACTTAGTCTTCTTATGTGTCGCTCATCTTCCTTTTTCTTTATTGGTTATTGTTAGAGTTGTTGCTTTCTTCATTCCGTCGTAGGTTCTTGTGAATACATGTTATTTATGAATTGTTGAGTTGTATGCACTTTCTATTATGTTGTTTGTTCCATTTTGCAGGTATGTTTTTCTCCGGAAGATGTATTTTGAATTTGTATAATTTTTTTTTCTTAATCTCTTGATGTAGTTTTTCAATGACATCTATAATAAAAAGAACAAAAATGTGTAGATTTTTTTGAATAAATTATTTTTAATAAGAATAATTAAAATAATATAAAATAAAATTACCTGTTAGTATTTTTTTTTGACCCACTCTGTCAGACAATGTCTCAAGTGATGCAAATTTAAAATAATCTTGGAAAATATTCAAAATTGGATCTTTATTGCTTTCGTTGTATCTTTACTTGACCTATACAAATCATTTGCATCTTCTATTTTTAAATTTTTTATAGTATAGACTTTTTCTTCTTGTGACAAATGTTTGAATTTGTTCATCATATTTCTCTTCACAATTATATGAAGATGTGTTCCTTTCAATATTAATAAATCATAGTTAATAATTAGTTAAAAAGAAACAATGAATAGCATATTAAAAGAAGTATAATTTTAACGATATTAAAATACAATTATATATAAAGTATTATAAAATAATATAAAAAGTATAAAAAGTAAAAATAATTAAAGTATTTTTTCGTAAATTCAATTTAAAAATATAATAAATATGTTTATTTTATACTTTTTCATCTAATATAATCATTTCTAAGCAAAGAGACTCTTCTTCATTTGTGGGTGTTAATATTTCCCATAGATGAACCACGCGAACTTTGATAAACCAATTGTCTTTTCGTTTGGTGATATTGTCCAAAGAATGATGCTCCATTGAGTAAGTTTGAGATGTTGTGTAGTTCAAAAATAAATTTTTTATGCTAAATTTGATATCATTTAAAGGAATAGTGATAAAAAACTTATATAAGTAGTTTAAATAGTATGGAATTTGGATATTTGTAACGTAAAATTTATTATGATTATTAATATTATTATTACATTTGTAATATGAATGTTTATTATATTTAATGAGTTATTTATAGAGATTAACAAATTAATTATTGGAGTTATAAATTTATCGTATTGTTTATAACAGTGAGATATAATAAATCTATCGATATGGATTGAATGTCTTTGTAGATTACAAATTTGATTACAATTTTTTGTATATTTTATTTTTTTTGCTGATTTGGAAATAATAGTTAATTTGACAAAAACTGAATGGTTGATTCTAATATTTTAGCAAGTAAGCGATATTGCTCACATGTCATTAATAGAAAGAAAAAGATGGTTTAAAAGTAAAGTGGGTAAACAGAAGCTACGTGAATATTAAGCTGCCAAAATTGCATATATATTGAGAAGCTACGTGAATATGCAACCAGAAGAGATGATCACAAAGTTGTTGATGAACAGCAAGTAATGGTAGATGTTAAGAAATGGTATGAACTATGAATACAAGTAGTTCAATGAAGAATAATCCAAAATTTGAGTCCATAGTATTCTTTCAACAAGTTCATCCTCTGAATATGCATGCTGATTGTGAATGATCAAACGCATTGTGCTTCTTGCTTAGATGAAAATTAAGACTTTCCATTTAGGTAACTTAGAGCTTGTTCAATTCACTTAATGCTTCATAGGCTTCAGATGCACTTGAGGAATCACTGTCATATGCTAATGATGAGTCAATCACTTGTTGAGGAGATGTTGATGTTTGCAATGCTGATGCTGGTGGAAATGATTCTTTCGAGAATGAAGCTGTAAAAGATTGGCAATATTTCAATCATTAAACTTATCAACAAAGTAGAATTTTAACATGAAAATCATCTATGAAAACTTCTATCCCATTTTCATGCCCTGATCGAGCATACCGGAAAGTCTAAGTAGTAAAAAGAAAGAAAAAAAATATTAAATAGTAGGAAAAAGACATGAGAATAAAACCTTTGTGTCCTTTAGCTTGGAGCTTTTGAGTGTGTCGCTTAATAAGCTTTTTAGCTTTCACAATCGTAAGCTGCCTAGCAAATGTAGAAGCTTCAGCTTCATTTTCACTGACATCTGATCCCTGTGCCTCTTGTTCTCCTTCACCTTTCTTTGTCTTGTTCACAAATGCCTTTGCTTTTTTCTTTTGAGTGTGGAATAGACCTTTAATGGATGTTACAAATCCATCACCTGCTCCATCAGCTGGACGCGGAAAACCTGACTGGTCAGATTTTACTGCTGAATTGTCTTTGTCCCTTATCTCTGGACCACTAGCTGCACTGGGCTGAATTTGACCTTTGTCTTTAAATTTCTTAACCTGCATGACCCATTTACCAAAAGGCATAAAAATGTATTTAGTACAATGTTAGAAAATGGTAAATATTACCATAAAATAAATCTAGACTTTTCTTAATAGGAATACACCATTTTAAATGGGATCACAAGAAAGAGTTTTGGCAATAGAATGTTTTCTGATGTTGCAATGGTTGGTGTGAATAACATAAATATCAAGAGTATATGGCTACTGAAGGGTGTTTGGTAAGAGAATGATATCGCTTATGAAAATACAAAAACTACCCTCATCTCCATCCACCATTACTCTACGGGTCACCTAACCCACCATGTCTACTACCAATTGTCAAGTATTCTTCTAAATATACTTGAAACATTACTGGAAACTTCATCCACCTATCAAATGTAAAACTCAGATAAATATTGAATAATTAATTAATAAGTTAATTATAAGTAAAAATGGTTTAGAATAAAAATTCGAGGAGTGCTACACATACAAGTCTTTTTGACTTACAAGTCTTACAAGTTACTAGGCCTTTTAATGCGTTATTCAACGTTTCCTGTTTTCAAAGCGCTACACTCAGAACGGTTCTTCTTCTTCTTCTTCTTCGTTTTTTTTTTCCGATTTTCATGGTTTCTGAAATCAAGCTTTGAAATCATTTTGAAGAAGAAGAAGCAGCAGAAGATGAGGAGAAAGAAAAAGAGTTCTGAATTATGCAACGAATTTTGGGTGTATTTCTTAAATCCTTTGGGTGTATTTTTCGTAATCTTTTGGGTGTATTTCTGTAATCCTTTTGAAGATAATGGAATTTCAGAAATACACCAAAACGATTACAGAAGTACACCCAAAATGATTACAGAAATACACCCAAAGGATTACAGAAATACACCCAAACGGTTACAGGAATTCACCCAAACGATTATAGAAATACACCCAAAGAATTACAGAAAATACACCCAAAAGATTACAAAACTACACCCAAAGGATTTAAAGAAATACACCCAAAATTCGTTGAAGTACATCTTATGCATAATTCAGAACTCTTTCTCTTTCTCCTCCACATCTTCTGCTGCTTTTTCTTATTCAAAAACAATTTCACCATGAAAAATCGAAAAAAAAAGGAGAAAACAGAGAGAAAAGAACGTAAATGAAGAAGAAGAGGAAGACGAGGAAGAAGAACGTGCAGAAATGAAAGAAAAGGAGAAGAAGAAGAGTAAGAGGAAGAAGAACGTGCAGCAAGAAGAAGAAGAAGGAGAAAGAGAAGGCAAGAAACGAAAGAAAAGAATAAGGAGAAGACGAAGAGGAAGAAGAATGGTTTGAAGCGCGTTTTGAGCGTTAGTTTTAATTGAACTTGTAAGGCTTACAAGCCTTAATCGCTTGTATGCGAAGAATTACTCTAAAAACTCGGACTCTTATTTTAAAGATTTTGGTTTAAGGTGGAGCCAACAGTTTAAAATTGCAAACGGACTCATGTTGGGCTCAAACCTATAATATATAAACCCTTCACTTAACCCATTTCAGCACACTCCCCCTTCATTAACTCAAATACATTCAGCACAAAGAAGGAAGAGAAGAAGATAGTGGTGCCCTAAATATTATTATTCAGCACTTCACTAAAATCCACATAACTTTCAAATTGTAGCTCTGATTGATGACCCATTTACGGTTACGCGTTCGTCTCGACTCCCTCTTCGATTCTATTTAAATATTGTGGTAAGGAACTTCGAAATCCTTGCTCCATTTTTCATTTCTCTTCAATTTCGCGTTTTGGGTTGAGGTGTTGAGAAAATTTTGATTTTTGATATTTAGGGGAGGTTCAATCTTGAGTTCTAATGGAGTTTCAATCCAAGGTTACGTGAGATGAGGTAAGGAATTTCAATCTCCCAAAATTTTCCACTATATGCGAAAACCTAGACTTGAACTATGAGGAATTTATGTGATTAGATGAATTATGAATTGTTTGGCTTGAATTTGGCACGGAGAAAATTTGCTTGGCGTGGGACCGGTATGGGATTGAGTTGAGAATCATCATTGGTGAGGATTTTAGTAGGGCTTGGACAAGTTGGAGTTGGAATTGCCGGAGAAAAGATTTTCCAAGGTTGAGACTGCCGTCAAAGAAGGTACGGGTTTTAGTTTTGGGTAGACATTATGTAAGGTTATGTGAAAATCTAAGTTAAATGCCCCTACGATATTGTTGAATATTGATGGATATTGTGTGAATGATTAATATTGATTGATGATTGAATGATAATATGTTGTGGTATGAAATTGAGAAATTGAGGTTTGATTAGCCATGTATATGTGTGTGATTGAATTTGGATGTTAGTTGTGCTTGGATTGCATAACATGGCTAATGATATGAAAAATTAGGCCGAAGGCCGTGATTGGGTGAAGTGCACCCTTATGGTAAGTTATGAGCCTCATTTAAATTGTTGGAAAGGTAAAATTGTATTGTGATTGTGAATTGGTTTGGTTATAATTTTGAGTGAAAATTGATGAAAGATCGAAAATGGTTAATTGATGGGAATTTGATGGCTTTAGGCCTTGAATAGTTAGGATGAGACTTGAGAATTGATGATTTAGTATAGAGGGTGTTTGAAGGTTGGATTATGTTGGTTTTGAAATAAAATAAATTGAGAAATAACCAAAATGAGCATTATGTAGAATTTGGTAAAACAGAATTTTGACCAACTTTGACGGACCATAACTTGGTGTTCGGAGTTTGGAATTGAGTGAAACATGTCTAAGAGCTTTAAAACCGTCCATGAACGGAAGAAAAACGATTTTTGTAGCAAAAATTATGAACGTTTGAAAATTGGGGTTAAAATTGAATTGTGCAGAGTTTGCAGAACTTGGGACAGTAGCAAGTTCCGCGCGTACGCATGCATGGTTCGTACACATGACCCTAGATTTGTGTGTATGCACGAATGTGAATTTTTGCGAAACCAGACTCAGGTTCCGTGCGTACGCATTAGGCATGCGTATGCACAACTACCCAGTTTTGGCCAAAATGCTATTTTTGAACTATTTAACATTCCCAATATGTTTATAATCCCCTTTAACCTCCATATGGAGTCGAATAACTAACTGATAAGCCTTGAATATACTAGGGAGTGATATGATAGATTAAATTGAACTATTCCTGGATAAACACTTAGTTAACTAAATGAAATATTGCGGGAATGGTGGTTTGTCCTGAGGCTAATTTTTTTTATATTGATTAAATATATGTGTAATACATTGTTGTTGGAAGATTAGGTGTTTTTTTTATATGGTGTTTTATTCAAATCGGAGAGTCCGATTTGTTTAAAAAAAAAAGACTACAAATCGGAGGGTCCGATCTTTTTGAAAAAAAATAAACTACAAATCGGAGGGTCCAATTTGTATTTGATATTTTTTTATTTTTAAAAATAAAGATCGGACGGTCTGATTTCAGCATTAATTTTTTTTATTTTCGAAATCACAAATCGTACTGTCTGATTTGTGATTGTTTGTTTAAAAAATAAAACAAATTGGAGGCACCGATTTGTAGCTCCCATAGCAATGTCAAACACTTCTCTTCTCACATCATCCTGAGATACACTCTTCTCTCTCTCACACAAAAAAGAAAAAGCGTTGTCCTGACTGCGGTGAGGACGGTGATCACATTCTGCTCGTGGAATAATGAGATTAAAGTAGCTAATAAATGAATAGGGTTATGTTAGGTTGAATCTTCCAAGACTGGATGGAATTGTCAACTGGCTTAAGACATGATATTGATTTCTTGCCGGACAAGGACGGTGGTATCATCCCGCTTGCTAAGTGCGTAAACTACTATGCGGGGATGGTGGTTGTATCCTGCCTGCGGTGAAAATGGTGGTGTTATCCACTCACGTGATAATGAAATTGGTAATTGATAAAAGATGGGGTTAATAAATCTAATAAGTTGTGAAATTGATTAAAGTTAATGACTATTGACTAATTGCCTGAGTAAGATGCAAGGGTTATTGTTTGTCCTACTTGCTTTGGGTTAAGTAGGGATGGTGGCCTTGTTCCCCCCCCCCCCCCCCCCAAATGAAGACGATGGTGTTATCCCGCTCATAAAAGAACGAAATTGAATATTTGATAAAGAGTTAGGGTTAATGAACTTAATAACTTGTGAAATTGCTAAAAGACATTGATATCGATTGATTGTGGCCTAAATAGCAAGATTGGCCAGAACAGTGGTTTGTCCCACTTGCGTGGCAAAGTCTGGGTGTTATCCCGCTTGCGTGGCAAAGTTTGAGTGCTATCCCGCTTGTGTGTTTGAGAATGACAATCATTTTTTATTGGCAAGGATGGTAGTCTTATCCCGCTTGCGTATTGGTTTGGCACCGGCACCGGCACCGGCATCAGGCAAGGACGGTGGTTGTATCTCGCTTGTTCGTGTTTGCTGTGTCGTTATGAGGATGGTGATTTTGTCCCACCCACGGTAAGGACGGTGGCGTTGTCTCGCTCACAAATTACACAAGTTGAGGATGAAAGATTCCCTCTTTTGATGTGATAGAAAAGTTGAGGATGAAGGATTCTCTCTCTTGTATCATGACTGTGATGAGATTTGATGTTGAGCACGATCTCGTGAGGACGGCGATACGTAACTCTCACTTGAGATAATGTGCGTGAGGCTCAGTGAGGACGACGATACGTAATCCCCACTTGAGACCTAAAAGTGGGTTTTCCATGATGAGGGCGATATGTAACACTCATGGAGGGGACAAATCTCGAAGTGGGGATGACGATACGTAATGCCCAGTTGAATCAATGAGTACGGCTCAGTAAGAAGGGCGATACGTAACGCTCACTTGAGACTGGAAGAATGTGTTTTGTAGATGTAGGAAAATTGGAAAGGCACTCTCCTTTGTATTAATTCTCCCACATCTCTCTCTGATTACAAGGTGAAAAGGCACACTCTTTCGATGTGGAAAGGTACACTTCTTCATAATTTCTCCAGGAGAATGTAAAAAAGCACTCTCCTTTATTTATGTTCCTCCTGGGGATGTGCAACCGAGAGATAATATCCGGATTAGCTAATGAGTGTGTCAGGTTCTGACTTATAGCCCATGGAACAGGCATGTATAATGTGCATTTTTTGCTATTATTTGAGTGTGCATATTTGTTTGGTTTGCCTAACTGTATATTTCTGTTAATTACTAATTGAAATACTTGCTGTACTTGTTCTCTACTTGTGTTTGCTTTGTACTACATACTGTTTTTGTATGATTTCGCTGTTGAGACATGAGACTTGTGATTAATGATGATTATGACTATAGAAATGAATGAGATCGATGATAGTTCAGAAAATGTTAAGCATAGCGAATTAATCCCGTATTAATTAATGTTTGTGATTAAAATTATTGAAATGAATGCTGGACCAAACAATTGTGGTATTGGGATTTGGATAGTAATATATAAGAAATGGTTGAAAATAAAGGTGGATATGGAACTGAGATTTAGTAACTTAACCATGTTTGGATTAGAAAGAACCCTAGGCTTGAACCTTGTGGGTTTCGAGACTAGGATTAACTAGCGGGTTCATGTAGTTTTACATAGTCTCTATTTAGAATTATTACTCTACTAAGAACCTTCGAGTTCTCACCCATTGTCGAAATTGTCGATTTTTCAGATAACAGGACGTGACGCATCCTACTAAGAGTGCGGGACTTGTTGGTGAAGTGAAGAAGACTTTAATTTTAAAGTTTATCCTGTACTTAACATATTTCTCCACTGTTAAACATGTATTTGTATACTTTTCTCTTAGAGGTTTTATTTTGGAGAAACATGATGTAATTTGCACTCTTTCGATTTCTATTATGTTCTAACCGGCCTTTTCTTTGTAAATCGAGACTATTACTATTCATGTATCTAACTCTAGATCATATATATATATATATATATATATATATATATTTGTTGTTTTTGAACGCGAAGTTTTCTCGCTTTAACGTTTCGAGGGTGATAATGGTTGTCGCTTTGGTTTATCTTTCTTTCATAGGCTCCTAGTTAAACTATATTCCTTCAAATACTACATATGTTTCTTTGTTTTTAGGTGTCGTAATGTCTCGCCACCTTTGACTTACGACTGCAGCGTGAGGCCTTGTGTGATAAGGTGTTATATCAAACGCTTTAAAAAGCACATGACCGAAAATCACGTTCCGAAGATCAAAACCAATTTTTCTACCAAACATGTTATCAAGATAGACTAAAAGAAGGAAAAAATCACCTGCATTCCAGTCACAGATTTCAAGACTCCCCAGATGACATGCTTCTTAACTCGTGAGAAGAG
Source organism: Arachis stenosperma (assembly GCF_014773155.1). Lineage (NCBI taxonomy): Eukaryota > Viridiplantae > Streptophyta > Magnoliopsida > Fabales > Fabaceae > Arachis > Arachis stenosperma. Next base: position 75,146,607 of record NC_080383.1, read on the forward strand.
TCTTTGCCAACTCCCAACAAACTCTACCCGATGAAATTGATCCATTAGTAATCTCAGATCACTTACGGCGAATCTTGACCCTTCATATGTAACCGATAACTCAACCTACAAGAAAGAATGCAAGATAACAAGTGACCAGATGGAAGATGGCAAGTGACAACTTCTTTTCAAACTGCGTCCAACAACCACCAACCTGGCTAATCTTGATTTCATGAAACACCATCATCTTTTTTGGCTTCTTCTCGTCACTAGGCTTAGAACCTTTAGTTTTGCTTTTAGGTGCCTCATCCTCACTAGAGTCGGCCAATATTTCTTCCTTTGTATTTTTAGCTTTGGATGCCTACAAGCACGTTACCAAAGTCCTTATGACAAATCTACCATGCAAAAACATATAAACTTGGATAATAGAAAAAACATGAGAAAAGAAGCTAAAACCTTCCTTAGTTACCCCAACGATGTAGATTAAATTAGCATTACCTACAATGTTGCATAGATATGGGCGTGGTACTTGTACTAGGTGTATGAGAATGTAAATTTTGCAGAAAAATAGGTATAAGTATGCGAGCATAACTCTAACAAAAAAGATAATTAAATCATAAATCAAGTATAGTTTGCAACATTTAATGTTTCATGAAGATTAATTTATATTTAGATATATTTTTTTCAATATAATATTTGATCAACAAGTATGCAAGTATCCATATTAGGTAGATACTAGTATCAATGGCCTTTAAGATACCCATATTTCAGACCCTAATTATATTAACATTATTACTTGAGAGACACGAACCGGACATTTTATTAAATAGTCACCTGAGTTGAATCGGCTTGGGCTGAGGATGAGGTATCACCTTTCTTTGCACGCCTTGCACCAGCTGTCGCTGAAACCTTCCAAACCTCCTGTACGGATAATCATTATTAACTGGTGACAAACCATGAATTTTATTAATGTTGGTGAGATAAAGTTTGCAAGATCCTTAACTAACCTTTCGACGTTGAGAATCACGTTGTTCTTCTTCTGGAAAGAAATACCCCCACATCATTGTGTACATTGTCTCTGTTAAATGGATCTTAAGGGGGTAGATATCTACCTATAATGTAAAAGTAAACTAGAGTTAGTAAACAAACTGCAAGAGTCAAGTTCAACAAAATGTCTCATAAATAACAATTTTGATTGAAATGCTTTTGTACTCAATAGATTCTCAATTCTAGACACAACAAATGAATGGAATATTCTAGGGAATGCAAAAGTTATCAATTAGTCATTTCTTTACCAATAGCTATTAGAGCAATTCATATTGCAACAATTATTGTACGCTTCTCATCCCATCCCATCCCACCCTCCTCAACAAAAACGCCAAAGTGATGGAAATTACATCTGCATGAGAAAAAGCTTTTCCATGCAATAGCAAATGACAAGGAGAGATATGGGTGTACCTTTTTCTATGTTTCCTTGAAAGGAAAACCATCTTAAGCCTCTATTAGGAAAGATCAATGAAAATTTTAAAATTGTAGTTGATTTGCTAATAAGTTACTAAATCTATTAGGATTAGTTCCTAATAAGTTACTAAATCTATTTGCTACACATAAGTGAGTAGTTTAAAGCAAGAGATAATGATAAGTTAAGGAAAGTGAAGAATGATATTAGTTGGTTATAACTGATACAATGTACGAAACCAAACAATAAAATAAATGGTAAGTTACACTCACACTACTTAAAGCTTATCAAAATTACACACCACCCTCTATTTGACTAGTATACATTCACCTCCCCTTTATTGCATCATCAAATTGAAATTGCATTAAAAATAGGTTGAAAAAAAGTCACTTTTAACCCGACAATCTCTCTATGCATATAAAACTCATCGAGAAAGCAGAAGAATCACAAAAACTTTGTTTCTTTTAACATTATTATGAAGGGCATTTTTATCATTCTAATTGAATAAAACAAAATAAAATAAAAAGAATATTTATACACATGTGACAAGCATGTGTATAAGGATCTGTTAGTTAAATCAACATCAAGGGATGTAAGTGTATTATTTGGTTGTGCAATTTGTGTAAAACAAGGGAGGTGAATGAATACTGGTCAATTTACCGTAGAAAATAAATCATTTAGGTTCAGGGTTGCCAAAGTACTTTTTCAACCGGTGTCGATAATGTATTTTGTTTCGTTTTGTTTGAGCTTTATCTTCAAATACAAGACATTGATTAAGGTAGGATCCATCACAAGGAGTTACAATAATTAAACTGGAACAAACTTGGATTCATTGAAAAGGAGAAATCAGGCAGCATAACTTTCATGTTGGTCATCTTAGCTAGTTCTTGAGGATTCTAGGCAAAATTTGCCGAAGAAAACTGGTAGCAATAATGTTACAAATCATGATATCTTTCCACTAATGGGACCATAACAGTTAGCAGAGTCCATTTGAGGTGGTTGGAATGTCTTTTGAAAGCTAATAAAAATTATAATTTTGCCAAAAAAAAAAGGGTGCAAAACAGTAGTTCCAGAACCACTTATCCAACAATTCTCTCCATTTGCAAGCTTGTGAATTCTCTATTTCAACAATTCTCTCCATGCCAGGATTCCTAAAACTTACCCAAGTGGGGTTAGCAGCGGACAGTTTTGCAGAATGCAGCATTAGAGTTTATTATTAGGATTTAACTCTTAGGGATACTCTCATTCTCTCATCTTTAAGTAATAGACTTGAACAAAATGATTAAAACAACATAGCAGTGATAGATGGATCGAAGACAGAAGCACGACGAGGTGATCATTGAGGCAGCAGATGCTAGAGGAGGCAGTGGATGTGTAGTGGAAACGACTGTGGATGAATAGTGTAGCAAACTTAGGGAAAAGAACAAAAATGTAGAAAATGCAAGAGATGAAAAGTGGTTGGATGGAGAAAATAAGACTAGGTTTGGAAAGAGGACAGCAAGGTCATATTTAAAACTCTTTGCTATGATTTAATTTTATCCTGATTCTTAACACATGTAAAGTACATTATCTTAGTAGGAATCTTCTAGACTCTCAATCATATGATGATAATGCTCAAGTGAGCATCTAATGAACTCATTATAAAGTCAACCAACAATGTTTGTGAAGTTTGCGATAAATCAACTTAGGATAGATAGTGGTGTATTTATTCCCTCCAGCTCCATATGGTATGTGTAAGAATAACTCGTAAGGCTTATCTTATGAAGACTTGTTAGAAAGAACATGACCGTGTAGTTTATAACTAGCCATAGACCATATTAACAGGCTCCTATGGGTTCAGGTAAAGGATTTATGATGTTCTAAGGTGTATTAAGTTATGTGTATATTCATATATGAAGTGTTCATCTATATTACTAGGACTTGATTGTGGATGATAGATGTTTTGGATGCTTCAAAACTGAATGCTTATATGTGGTTAATTTATAATGTTGTGATTTGTTGATGATGTGGAACCATTTAATGTGTTAGATATATTGATAACTAACAGAATTTATGACTCAAAAATAATTATGTTACCAATCTGTTCATTTAATCTATCTCTAGTATTCTAAAACAAAAGAACCTGAAGGAAACACTTACCTGAAAAAGTTCAAAGGGAGCTTTTCCATCCTTCGGTTGTCCTTGTCTTGCATCAAGCCTAAGCATCACTTTTCTGGTGGAAGCAAACATACAATATCAACATTCGAAAATAAGGAAAACATGAAAAATAAGGCATTGGAATTTTATTTGTTATTGTTTATACCTAAGTGGATTCTAAGAAAATATATAAAGATATTCCTTGAATTGCTTGTGTTAATTTGGAAGTTCATTAAGCCCTTTATGTACAACTAGAAAATGATTGTAGTAATACTGTAATGTTTACTACAAATATATTACAATTATCTGTGCACATGAACTTATAGGTTAATGAGCACATTTTATTAATATCTATTTATGTTTCAACTCTTAATCTAATTCTATAACAGAATTCAAATGTTTCAATTGTTTAAAATGTTGAGGAAATGTTTACACAAGTACCAATTGTGAAGGTCAAGCAAACTTTAATGGCAAATCATTTTTCTATCATCATATTCAGCTTTTTATAGATATGTAGCTGGATATAATTACCAAGAATGTCCCCAAAAGTGAAAGTAACATATAAAAGATAACAACAGAAGTATTCATTCTCTAGAGAGCTTGGATTTGTGAAAATAGTTTTATCCAGGCTTAAGAGATGGTAAAGAAAATAGAAACATTAGAAAAATTATCAAATAAACATGTTGGAAAAGCTCTATTACATTGATTTTGGATTCTTTATTTTTTGTTATGATTTTTGCATAAGTATGCCTTATATTCCTTACTTTCTCTAATTATGGCTCTTTATTCCAAGACAATACTTTTCAATTATTAAAAATTAAGTTATATCAAATGACTAAGATAATTACTGGAATGACAAAAGTAATACTGCAACAACTAAATTTTGCCCCAGTAAAATAGTATACCCTAGAAAGTTGTCTTGTAAGCACCAATAGGTACAAGAAAATTCCAGAGAAGAGTACATACTTTCCCCATTCAGACGGAGGATTCCAAGCTGCCAAAACTGTATCAGACTTGGCATTAGCCAGACAATTTCTGAAAACAAAGTATTTTGTTGTGAAATGAGAAATGCCCACATCCTTGAAATCCCGGTCAAAGTCGTAAATCTAAGTGGTTAGCAGAAAAAAGAAATCGAATTAGCATATTCTTGAAAATTCAGACAAAAAAAAAAAGAATTTTGGAAGTTAGAAAACAAGGACATGAAAATAAGGGAAGATCTGTGTAAGTATACTACTGTCCCTTTCCCTCATAACAATCAAGAATAAGAAATTACAGTAGCTTAGGTTTTGTAGTCCACTTAAGGAAGTTGAATGAGAAAATTCAAATCTTTTTGCATTTAAAATTTCTTTAATACATGTACATATAAAGCAAGACTTTAAGGATATGTTTAGAAGATTTTGATACAATGGGAAGGAGAAGACATTAACAGGATGGTAGAAAAACAAAGAAAAAGGAATGGATTTCCTTATTTGATTATGCAATAAAAAAATGGATGACTTCTTTCAACAGTTACATCCTCTTGTTCAACCCTCCCTTCCCCTCCATTGAGTTCCCAATTTGGAGGCTTAGAAAAATGAAACCGTTGAGTGGAGAGGGACACATTGTCCCTTCTTGGCCATCCCACCACATTCACTAAAGTGTCTTGTAATCATAGTTCATTTAAATCTAGCCAGTTATACCACTTATCCCATTGCAACTCTTCTATTGTGTAAACTTATCTTGAAACTCATTAATTCCTCGTTATTTGATAGAATGCGGTTTCCACTTTAACCACATTCTATATATGGTGAGGTGATGAGTCTCCAAATGAGTACACACAAAATAAGTTGTTCTATCAATATTCTAGTTGACTTATCACCATAGGATGAAGAGTGTCTCTTCCTTTATTTTCACCCAATCTTATTATAATAAAGTGATGAGTGCAAATGAGCACACTAAAGAAGAGTCATTCAATCATTAACCTATTTCCATTTGATATTATGATAGAAGTTCATATTTCAAAAATATTTTTCAGTGAACAAACTAAATTATAGAATGAGACACATTAAAGCTTGCAGAAAAGAACTTACCAGGTCATTGATCTCAACTTCAGCAAAGGATTTACCATGAATAAGCATGCTCCAAACAACTTTATTAATTTGCAAAGATAAGTGCATGGCATGGGAGGGACTTTTGCTCTTTTTTTCCTTTTCCATTAGTTGCAATTGGGCAGCTTTTTGCAGAGCAACTCTTAGAGATGCATATGCTTCCTTCCTTGCTTTCTTTGCAACTACAAGTTCTTTTCTCAATTCTTGGATCTGCCAGCAGTATAGGACTACTTCGATTACAAATGAAAATTTGTTCTTCACAAAAATATGCACAAGTACATATGTTGTCAAGATTCAAATTATTATTCCCTATGATTGACAATATTTGTCACTTTAATCATATGTATACTAATAAAGAAATTCAAAATCAAGAATTGATTACAAAATTATATATCAAAATAACTTTATTTAAAAATTTATTTATTTATGATATTTTATTATTTGTTGTCTTCAACATTTTGTGGAGACTAAAGGTAAAAAATACTTAATAAATATTAAATTAAAACATTAGATTATCAAATATATTTAACAAAGAAAAATTCTTTAAAATGATAATTACTATACGTCTATACCATATGGAATAATAAGATCTGTAAAACAAATTTAGTGAATAGAAAAAGCCTAAATTTAAAAAACACACATTTATAATTAGAGTCGAGCTACCAGGTCACGGAATTCTATGGATTATTGATAAGATTTACTTACCAACAAAGGTATCCCACCATCTATCATCCAGCACTCATCTTCCTTTTCTAGACTCTGGTCACCAATATTGTCGCACCAAAGAGATAATTTCCCTATATCATCAATAAGCAACCTCTGTTTTCTCTCTACCACTTCAAGATTGATTTTTTCAAGTTCAACCTCTTCAATCCCATCAGGAACCACCTCATCTGCTGCTTCCTCTTCCACAATATCATCATCTTCAACAGAAAGTGACAGGCTACTCTTTTGAGGCCTAAATTGTGTACAATAATATACTCAATTTTTTTTAAGAAACTTTTCATATAAATAGAAAATATCTTGAATTTTATTTAAAGGAAAAAGAGCATCAAAATATATATAATTACATAACTAATCTACCCAGGTTATGTATTATTAAATATCAAACCCATCAATAAGAAGCATATTTCACAAAAAATAACATAGTAAATGAACAATAGAGGAAATCAATATAAAAGTAAATTCAAAGAGGAATTTTGTAGTGTCCTCAAACATCGAGGACTGCAAAAAGAAAACATGACACAAATATGTAACAGGTGACGTAAAGTAACCCCAAAAAATAATAGTGATCCTAGCTACACAGCACATATAAGTTTCAACAACCAAATTTTATGGTACCATTAAGTTTGACACAGTAATAAAAGATATAAACATACATCAGTATGTAAAGTAGGTAAACAGATAGAGAAACATCACATAGAATACTTTGAAAATTTGATACATCTTTTGATCAATAATTTGTATTTAAATACATTAATTCAAAAGTGAATTACCAATAATTTGGTGCATAGTTTTTTTACTGTGGCAAGCAAAAAAAATTCTTATATGAAACTAGAGCATATTTAATGCATGCTCTAGGGATATTCAAACCATTTTATTTATAGTATCAAAAGTTATATAAAAAATAAGAATGAGTTCCTATGAATTAAATACAATAAGAATGAGTACCTAAAGCACAAACTAAACATGCTATAAGAGTATACAATATTAATTAAACATAGAAAGGATCAAAGAGTATAAAGGTAGAGAGAGATTCTTGCAGACAAAAACATCCTTAGACATACTCACAATGAAAGTGGATTCTATTAACGTTATTCAAGGTTTTAAACACTCCCCCAAAACTTTTATGTGAGTAGCCCAATGATGATTGCTAAACATGTGTCCAGATAAGAAATTTTTTGACATAGAAATGGATCATACTTTGGAATGCGTGCAAAAAGAAGATTGCTTAGTACATCCATCATGACTTGAAATTGGCGAGATGTCATTATTGCTGTTATATTGTGAGAATTGAATTTAACCTCTTTCAAGGGCTTCACCTGCAGCAAGGATGCAAAACTTGTCAACAAATTATGGACATAATTTTTTTACTTGATTAAATACTATTTGACAACTATTATCCATCGAGGTTAATTTTTCTAGTTAAGTTCTTACACAATTCCTACATGAAAGCTTATTACAAGTTTGTTAGTTGGGTCACAAGCATATATCTGTCTTTATGCATGGAAGGGGAGTATTATAAGTCTCTTATTGTGCTAGGCTCACTCAATTCAATTGGATATCTTATTTGGGAAACAACACGAAATGAGACACTTGATTATGGAAGACAACATTTGATTGACAAGAATGTCATCGAGGAAGATTTAAGGGTTCCTTGAAGTGAACAAGCAAGGTACGAGTATATTGCATATGAATTCCAGTCCAGTTCAATTTAAATTATAGTGTTACATATGTATATATACGAATTTAGATCCTCTAAATTTTGAATTTTTACTTTAGACGATAAAGTGTGATCTCTCACCTTGAATGGTTTATTTTTCATATTTTTTCTTGGTTCCACTTATAAAATAAATGGTGAGAGATCACACTTTACTCTCTAAAGTGAAATTCAAAATTTAGAGGATCCAAATCCCATTTTATCTTGCAAGAATTATTAAAAGATGCATGATATACATACGATCAATTCTAAGATATATGTACACGTTACCAGAGTAAAGGCCTAATTTGGTCAATTAAGTTGCAAGCCTGTTTCGTTTCGGTCCATAAAATTTCAAAAAAAAAAAAAAGATTCATTTATGCCATGTGGTGTGCATGCCACATGGCACACTAATGTGTCAATTAATACGACAAGTCAAAAAAATTGTAATGGTTACCTAATGATTACCCGTTTAGAATAAATTAACTTATGAAATGTAACCTAAGGAACTATAACCCTTGAAATTTCAGGTATTTAATATCTAGGTGGGGAAAAAGGTACCTTGAGTTCGTTTGTACATCCTTTGTGCCTGGTGTATTGAAAGTACATATCGCAAGGCATAAAAACTCTCTCAAGAAGAGCACCTGTACGCATTACTTTTGGAGAACCTCTAAGAATTTTTGGAAGCCATTGTACTCCAGCACCAAGATCAACATCTGTTGGCGCAACATGGGCCTGCACATGCTCCAACATAACAGACATCTCCGTTCTTTTCCAAGCAATTTCAGGTACAACAGTAGGCAGTTCTTTAGTGCTAAGTTGTTGCTCAATCATTTCCTGACCAACTTGAAGGACCGATTGAAATGATTGGGCCAAGACACGACCACTAACAGCAGCAAGTAAAAATCTACCCTGAAAAGTTATGATACGAATTAGTCTTCTAGGATTGATTTCCCTATTCTTCTATATTTTCTTCTATATTTCAGGATTTGTTTATTCATTTCTTCAGTAGTTTAGGAATAGGATAATAGATATTATAAAAAAGGCTTATGGGATGTAATATACAATATAATGTACTGTCTACAAAATATACTATATCAACTTTGATATTAATCATCTTTACTCTTTTTTTTCTTCATTTGCTACCTACAATTTATAATCTTAACATGGTCTATTGGTCATCCTCAATGACTTATATATCCACTATTCTATAGTAAAGTTTCTTATAATTTAGAAATCTTTTATTGTTCCTCCATTGGTATTCTTTGATACTTATCTTGAATATATCTTTCTTATCACTCATATTGCAATGGAAAGAATGATTTCTTCCAAAAGCTTTTACTAGGTATAAGCACATTAATGATTTCATACTTTAACACATCCCTTGGAAAAAAGAAAACAACCTGCGGGCTAAAAGCTTGGATTTTTTTTATGAAAAATTGAATATATTACACGAACCAAATTCAAATAGATCTTAAAATAACAAAAAAGCAGAGTTGGCTGCTACTTCTAAAAGATCTTTCGAAATAATAAAAAAAAAAGAGAAAATATATATCGTTTTAGTATCAGTTGTTGTTGTTTCACTCAATCCTCACACACTCTCACTCACTGTTCTGCAATGTATTGCAGATCTCACACTCGAACTGTTGTATGTTCAGAGAAAAAGAGAGAGAGAGTTGAACACTAGAGAACTGAAGAAGCAAAAAGAAAAAAAACTACACTCTAACACTATTCAATAAACTGTTAAATACAATAACAGAAAGAAAAGGAAACTAACCACTCACTCCACTACCTTAAGAATAGGACTCCACTTCTTTAAAACTAGAAACTAGCTGAATAAAAAAAACTAACTTGCCTCTGAGGCCACTAATAACTTTGACCCTATTAACTGAATCATACACATAAGCATAAAACAGAAATAAATAAATATCAGGTCCTAATACATTATCTAACATTTCTCCTCCTTGGATTAGAGACCTGGACACATTCCAACTTCATGAATCAATTGACTAAATCGACTAACAGCAAGAGGCTTGGTGAAGACATCAGCTATCTGATTATCTGTCTTGCAATACTTCAGCTCCACCTCTTCCTCCTGTTGTGCTTCACGCAGATAATAGAATCTCAGCTTGAAGTGTTTAGTCTTGCCATGAAAGACTAGATTCTGAGCAATTGCAATTGCAGCTTGATTGTCCACATACAACACAGTTGATCTTTTCTCTTGCAGCCCCAAATCACAGAGTAACTTCCTGAGCCATACTGCATGCTTTGCAGCTGCAGTTGCAGCCACAAATTCAGCTTCAGCTGTAGACTGTGCTACAACTTCCTGCTTCTTTGAGCTCCAGGAAAAACAACCTGATCCAAGTGAAAAACAGAAACCCGTTGTGCTTTTCATGTCTTCCACCGAACCACCCCAGTCACTATCTACAAAACCAACCAGCTTCATCTCAGGAACTGCTTTGAATTTCACACCATAACTTTGAGTCCCCTTTAGATATCTCAACACCCTTTTTGCTGCAGTAAGATGTTCCTTAGCTGCACAATGAAGGAACCTCGATAGAATACTCACTGCATACTGAATGTCAGGCCTAGTAGCTGTTAAATACATTAGACAGCCTACTAGACTTCTGTACTCATTCTCATGCTCAGAATTCTGCACATTACTCTTGCTTAACTTCTCTTTCTGATTAACAGGAGTAGTGACTGTCTTGCATTCTCCCATTTCAAACCTCTTTAGGACCTCTCTGATGTACTTTTTCTGACAGATGAATATCTCACCTTCTTTTTGCTGAATCTCCATGCCAAGAAAGTAAGACATTCTCCCCAAATCTGTCATCTCAAACTGCTTCATCAGTCCTACCTTCAGCTTCACTATCTCACTCTCCTCCTCTCCTGTAACAAGCAGATCATCGACATAGATAGACACCACCACAAGGCCTCTCTCACTCTGTTTGTAGTACAGAGTGACTTCACTTAGACTCTTTTGGAACCCAAGCTGATGCAGATAACAATCAATTTTGCTATACCAAGCCCTGGGAGCTTGTTTCAGCCCATACAAGGCTTTCCTCAGCTTATACACTTTGTCTTCATGGCCTTTAACAACAAATCCTTCTGGTTGGTCTACATAGATGTCCTCAGATAGGTCACCATTTAGGAAAGCTGATTTCACATCCAGCTGATAGATGGTCCACCTTTTCTGTGCAGCAACAGCTAGTAGCAATCTGATGGTATCCATGCGAGCAACCGGAGCAAAAGTTTCAGAGTAGTCCACCCCACTCACTTGAGCATATCCCTTCACAACCAACCTGGCTTTATACTTGTTCACAGTGCCATTTGGGTTCAATTTTGTCTTAAAAACCCATTTGACACCTATAGTCTTCTTGTGATCAGGCTTAGATACAAGTTGCCATGTGTTGTTCTTGTTGATCATGCTCAGTTCTTCTTTCATAGCTGAGGCCCACTCCACACTTTCTTTTGCTTCCTCAACTGTTCCTGGTTCTAGGAGAGCCACATTACATCTGGCATAGACCTCTGCCAGTGGTCTTGTACCTCGCATAGGCAAATGATCAATCAATTCATCTTCAATCAGCTCACACTCATTCTGTAGATCTGCTTCCTCATTTAACTCATCCTCATTCTGCACATTAGCTTCAACTACAATATTGTCAGCCATTTTCTTTTCAAATACTGCCCTCTCCCAATTTTTATCTTCACAAAAAATCACATCTCTACTCACAGTAATCTTTTGTGCATCAGGACAATACACTCTATAGGCTTTAGACTGAGAACTATACCCTACAAAGATACCAGCCTCACCTCTATGATCAAGCTTGTCTCTACTGATTGAAGGAGTTAAGTAATAGCATAGACAACCAAATGTTCTTAGTCCACTAACCTTTGGTTTGTACCCGTGCCATGCCTCGAATGATGTCTGCTTGTTGAGAGCTTTGGTTGGTAACCTATTCAACAAGAAGACAGCAGTATTTACTGCTTCTGCCCAGAAGCTCTTGGGTAGTTGTTTGCCTTGTAGCATACATCTTCCCATCTCCACAATGCTTCTATTTTTCCTTTCACTCACCCCATTTTGTTGGGGAGTATAAGGAACTGTAAACTGCTGCTTTATGCCAGAATCCTCACAGATGGCTTTGAACCTTTTTGAGGTATACTCACCACCATTATCACTCCTCACTGTCTTTATTTTACAATTTGCTTCATTCTCCACCTCTTGTTTGAACCTCAGAAATACTTCATCAACTTCTGACTTTTGTTTGAGAAAGTAGACCCAGCAAAATCTTGTGCAGTCATCAATGAAGGTCACAAAGTACTTGCTTTTGTTCAGTGACTCCTCAGGCATAGGCCCACAAACATCTGAGTGAACCAGTTGAAGCTTCTTCTTGGCCCTCCATCTTGTTTTCTGGAATGGCTTCCTTACTAGCTTCCCTTGCAGACATACTTCACAATCAGACACTTCACTTCCCAACTGAGGCAAGTCTTCAACTAAACCATGCCTCTGCATAAACTGCAATCCCTTATAGTGAAAGTGACCCAACCTTCTATGCCACAACTCCTCCTGACCCTGCACACATGCCATAGCTTTGCTCTCTTTGCTTGCAGGATCGAATGCAAATGTTTTGTTCTGCATAGGGATCCTAAACAAGAGTTTGCCCTCCTCATCTGCAATAGCACATTCATTCTTATCAAACACAATCTTCATGCCCTTCTCAACTAACTGTCCCACACTCAGAAGATTCTGATCTATCTTGGGAGCATAGTAGACATCAGACATCAGCTTGATTCCTCCAGGGCCTTCAAGTAACACATTGCCTCTTCCTTCAACCTCTAGATGATCACCATTCCCAATTCTCACTCTAGTATTGACTGATCTGTCAATATTAGTGAAAATTGCCTCATTTCCTGACATGTGATTGGAACAGCCACTGTCCACCAGCCATCCATCACGTGAGACTTGAGACACAAAGCCTGAAGCAGCAAACAATTGCTCCACTTCACCTGCAGCTGCTTGAGCCTCTCCTTGTTGAGAGCTCTTTTCTTTGCAGATTCTCTCTATGTGCCCCATCTTCCCACACTTCCTGCAGACTACATTTGGTCTTCTCCAACACCTAAAGAAAGGATGACCTTTCTTTCCACAGTGTTTGCAGGCTTCATCACTCCTTTTCCTCACTTGTGCATCACTTGAACTAAAACTGGTCTGTTGAGCACCAAACTGCTTGCCTTGCTTCTTCTTCTCACCACTTCCATGCTTCACCCTAGCCTGCATTGCACCTTCAACTGGCTCATCTCCTCTCCTCAGTACCCTCCTTTGTTCTTGTGCTTGAAGAGCACTAACTGCTTCAGCAAATGGCATCTCTGAGATTTCTCTTGTGTTCTCAAGAGATGCTATAGTAGCTTCAAATCTTTCAGGTACAGAACACAGGAGTTTCTCGACAAGTCTTTCCTCTCCAAGATCAGTACCCAACAGTGCCAATTTATTGGTTAAGTCTAGGAGTTTATTAGCAAATTCTTGAACTGATTCATTTTCCCTCATCTGCACTCTTTCTAGCTCCCTTTTAAGGTTCATTGCTTTCATTCCTTTAATCTTCTTATTGCCCTCATATTCTTTCTTCAAAAAATCCCAAATATCTTTTGCAGATTCTAGACTCATAATCCTATTAAAAATAATAGGAGTAACAGCAGCATAGAGACTAGATCTTGCTTTGGCTTTTCTAGTCACACGTTCTTTGTAGAGCTTTTGTTGATTTGCAGTTGGATTGACAACCAATGGAGGCACCACGTAGTCATCCTCCACTGCCTCCCACAGATCAGCTCCTTCAAGGAATGCTTTCATCCTCACTTGCCAGACATGATAATTGCTCCCATCAAGGATTGGAGGAGCAATGCCTGCTAGCCCAATAGTTGTTGATGAAGCTTCCATCACCACAGCCCTTAAGATACTTAAGGCTCTGATACCAATTTGTTGTTGTTTCACTCAATCCTCACACACTCTCACTCACTGTTCTGCAATGTATTGCAGATCTCACACTCGAACTGTTGTATGTTCAGAGAAAAAGAGAGAGAGAGTTGAACACTAGAGAACTGAAGAAGCAAAAAGAAAAAAAACTACACTCTAACACTATTCAATAAACTGTTAAATACAATAACAGAAAGAAAAGGAAACTAACCACTCACTCCACTACCTTAAGAATAGGACTCCACTTCCTTAAAACTAGAAACTAGCTGAATAAAAAAAACTAACTTGCCTCTGAGGCCACTAATAACTTTGACCCTATTAACTGAATCATACACATAAGCATAAAATAGAAATAAATAAATATCAGGTCCTAATACATTATCTAACATCAGTTAAGGTTTCTAGTCATGGGAATGAATTTTCCTCAGGCAAACCTATTTTTGCCATTTAACTCAATTCAAAATGCATAAATAATTGAGACTTACATTTGCATCCTCTGAGTGCAGATTAAATTGTGGCTCAATAACATTCACCATGAAATGTCGAGTCCCTTCTGTTGAATCTTCTGTATTTTCCTTTTTTGCTGGAAATAAATGAATTAGTGAAATAACATAATTACTCAAGCAAATGGTGATCAGCAATATATATATATATATACTTACCAGATGTCAAGTTGTCCACCTTAGTCAAATCTGGTGGATTTGGAAGTGATCCAGAAGTCTCAGTGGTTTGAAAAGAGGAAGAGTCTGATATATTACTAGCGGGAGGGCATTTAGAAATCTCATCTTGACGGTTTTCTTGAACTCTATCATCCCTATTAGTTTTATTTCCAATCGCAGCATCATGATGGGTTTCAGCTTCTGATTCTTTACTGCTTTCAACTACTCCAACTGCATCTTGCTGGGTTTTTGCTCCATTATTTTGTTGGTTTTCAGCCCCCTGATCTTGTTGGTTTGCATTAGTACTCACATCATGTTGTTTGGTTTTCTCAAGAAGCTTTCTCCGCGCATACTGTCGAGATGGAGAAGGTTTGGAAGGTGCAGCAGCTTTAGCTAGACAAGCAATCCAGGAGCAAACAGCATCTCTGTTTTCAATGTTCCATAAAATCTTAAGGCAATACACAAACACACGACGACAATTGTCATCTATTATCACACTGTAACCATCATCATCGCTTGGGTCAGACTGCTCATGCTCATCACTTTCAATTCTTTTTTCAGGTTGACCCCGAACATTGGTTGGCTGAACATATTTTTTTCCTGCTTCTTGCCAGGCTAGTAATCTAGCAGGATCAATCTTTGGAGACTGCCTCCTTATAATGAAGTAATCACAAGATAATATGAACCCGTCATCATTATTCTTTTGTACGACAATGTCACCTTCTTTAGAGTTAGCTTTGTCCTTAGATGCAGCTGAAGGTTGAGAAGTTTTTGGTATTATGTTTAGTAATTTAGCAATGCTAGTAGAGTTTTCTTTATCTATAAAAGCTTTGGGCATGTGTAAGTCGACACCTTCATAAACAATTGACAGAAGGTCACGAAAGCTTTCAAAATTATACTTCTGCCTACCCCTACTAAAACATACTTCAAACTTCATCTTATTCATCGTGAGGGTTAGTCCTTTAGCCAGATCATCGTCATGGAAAGGGATGTTCTTTATGCAAGTTGGTGTGGAATCTATACGGATCATAAATTCAGTCATCACTTTATCCATTGCAAGATTACCAGATCTAAGAATCCTTGGAACTCCAAAACGAGGGAAACGAGAGAACAAACGTAACTTATGCGGAGGGAGGTACATCACATTACCAAATTTGACAAGCCATGCAAGATCATGAGCACCAAGTTTGATAATTGTGTAAGCAGGTGAAACATTATGAGAAGGACGAGTATCTGATCCAGCCATTGAGGATGAGGATTGTTTCTCAAACGAAGGAAGAAAGGAGCTGAAATATATGTCCATCCGAAGGGACCAATTGGTGGATCTAAATGGGTCAAATACTTTCTCCCGAGTCTTTCCCTCAGCTGGAAGTGCAAATAAGAAATGATTCATGGGGTCCCCAGAGTCACAATCCCAATCCATTCTAACATCAAGAATAAAGAATGGAGCTTCCAAAAATGCACCAGACACACCTGCTGGAATTTCAGAACCTTGCTTACTTGCCAAGTTTTCCAAACTGCTCACTAGAACCTTGAAATCTTTGGCAGAAGCATAAATTTTACCATCTGACTGATGAATTTCCATAGAGCTTGTTACAATTTCAAGTTTATCAAGCTTTTCATAAGGATTTGAAGTTGCCAAAAGATGAAATTTTGTTTCAGATAATGTTAAAGAGACTTTTCCGTGGATATAGTTTCTCATGTCATCCCACCACGGTAAACTCTTCTCTTTTTTTGGTGGCAAAATAAGTGGACCAGGTTTTATGACACTTAGATTAGCCCTTCGCATTACTACTGTGAAAGCATAACTAATATCAGCGAAAACGGGTTCATAACCCACACCAAATGACACTTCACCCTTTTGAAAATGTATTGGCAAATTTAAATATGACTTCATTGGTGGAGTAGTACCAGTAAGTGATCGAAGCATGGAAACCTTTCTCCATTTTCCAACATAAACATCCTGAAGCATTTGAGGTTGAAAGAAGGTTGCCTAGTTGAAACAATAGAAACATGATCAGATTGAATATCAAGTAGACAATCTCCCAACTGAAAATCATATTGAGTTAAAGTGGTAGTAAACTTATTTCTTTTCAGTTGCAAGTAATATGAAACAATATTTTATTTTCATATTTATTACATAATTAGGATCCTTTATCATGGATCCTTCTTCCAAAAGTTTACGAAAGAACAAGAACAGGTTTTATATCTAACATGCCCACTCATTTAAGTCCTATAAGTTTGAAGTGCAAATCATGCACAAATATGTCGTATATTCTGTAGTATTTTAAATTTTATTTAAAAGTTTCAAATAAAAAGTTACACTATAAAATATTGGCAGCTAAACATATCAATTTATTAGCAAATTTGTACTAATTTTTGTGAGGGTTCAATTGAGCACTAATGGTTATGTGGACAAAAAGACAATGGTTAAACTAGCTAGTATCTTGTTTTTTTAGTTAATTAATTATTTTTTCATATTTCATAACCATTATTATTCCAACAAGACATAATTTCTTTATAACTAAATATCAAGCTCCAATATTTATCCCTATATAATTCATTTATCAATTATCAATTATACAATTTCTAAGATTAAAAATGTGCCATTAAATATTGACACTTTTATATTTCAAGTTGGTGTTCTCTTGCTCTACATTATTTTGTCTGAGGCTCCAAAAAATAGAGACTACTACTATTTTTCCATAACCGTCAATTGGCCTCATTAGTGATCCCTAATGTAATTAAGGAAGTGCATTCTACAATAGCAATAGCATGATATTTAAAGTTCATATCTAGATAGAATTCCAAGTTAATAAGCTAAAGGTAAATAAATACTCAAACTTTTTGTCAATTAAGAGTATGTTGTTTGTAATTTTGAGTGTCTATTTAATCGCAACCATAATAATATCACAAAAAAAGGAATGCTAGATAAAGAGATTATTTGCGAAGGAAAAGGAAAGTAGCTAATGAATATAGTGAACACTATAATGAAAAAGAGTAAACATAAAAACGATATACTAAAATGGAACAATTTTCAAATATTATTACAAGTTTATATGGTTTTGATAAAGTTTGAATATAAATTATTTATCTTTGTTTTTCCTATTGTTGCTTCTTTTATTTATCATAAATAAATAGTATTTTTAATTTAGTTATGTAGTCATTTACTTCTAAGTATTCTAACTATATTTTTGAAATTATTTTTATATCTACTTGTGAGATATACAGATCCCCCAATCACATTTTATTTTGAAGGATGAGAATGGTATGAACTGAATTTTGGACCATTTATTATAGAAGTTCCAATTTGTAAAACACCATAAGCTAGTAGTTGAAATAGCATTAAAAGAACCTATTAAACCTTAACTTGATGGTAAAAATATGAAATCAACTTAATGAAAAAGATATAAAGAATGATGAAAGAAATCAGGATTGTCAATATTACCTGCTGAGCTAAGACAACGCTGCCTTCACATCTGCCAGAACTTCCAGAGAAAAGAGGATATGTGTAATCACGAATCTGGGCGACAAGAGAAGCAGTGCGTAAGACAATGTTTGCTCCAAACATTCGCGAAAATGGTATATTATGTTTAAGAATGATAGG
Organism: Arachis stenosperma; assembly: GCF_014773155.1. Classification (NCBI taxonomy): domain Eukaryota; kingdom Viridiplantae; phylum Streptophyta; class Magnoliopsida; order Fabales; family Fabaceae; genus Arachis; species Arachis stenosperma. Next base: position 75,164,921 of record NC_080383.1, read on the forward strand.
ATCAAGCTTCTTTAGAAGTTCAATCATCCCATCTTCTCCACCATCAATTTTTGTCAAGGTTACATCTAAGTCTGATGCAGATAACGTCAAAAGAGAAATCCTTGAAGCACTCGGTTTGAAACCAACTTGAAAGCCAGCATCTTTATAAGCACCTGAACCTTCTGATAACACTAGGCTCTGACATGCCTGATAATATTGTTGGAATGATTGTTTATAAATTTCTTCCCTCATAGAATTAATAGTTGAAGAGTCACTTGCATTAACTTCAATATCATTACCATCAACATTCTTTCCTTGAGAAGAATTAACAGTAGTAGTATCATCATTATTAGATTTCGACCCTTGATTGGCCTTTGATACAAATTCATCTAGGAAGTTCATCCGAACAGCTAGCTCACCCACTTCCCTTTTTAGCAGATGATAATGTTCATCGAGCCATCCTTGGATAGGTTCTTCCTCAATATCAAAAGTTAGCTTGCGTATGAAAAGCTTTAGGCATCCAAACTTTACCCCTGAACTAGGTTTCTTGACTTTAGAACTCTCTTTCTTCACAGGGAAAATTATACTAGTCTTAGCAGCAATTATCAGCTTCAAAGCTCTCAACATATCCTCAAGAGCGTCATCAATAGCTCGAAGTTGCAGTCTATATGGCATACAAATTTGGATATCAAGTCCTTGAATTACCCAATCCAAGGTTGGGCCAATAGATGAACTAATAGATTTACTAGGAATTCGTGAAATTTGCATTCGACTACTCTTGATGATTCTAGCCCCATTAAAACCAAACATAAGTCCTTCGAGGAGCACTCCTATGCGAGCATTCTCAGAGAAAATTGATTGCACCTTAACTGTTGCTTCAACTCCATCTCCCAACCCAGCAGATATATTTAGCATTTCTACATCAACTGCAAAAATTTGTTCTTTCTTCTTCTTCTTCTCAACATGTCTTGGTTCTGGTATTGGAGCATCTTTAGCTTTAGACAAATCTTCAACATTCTCATTACCTTGCTCCTGAAGCTTGCTATTATGCATTACAGATTTCAATCGAAGAACAAAATCCATCAGTGATATTTGTAAATCGGGCTCCCACCTCACAGTAATGTCAGTAACACTAAAAAGTGACCTGGTACTATTCTCTTTAACGCCACCTGAGCGTTGTAGAAACTTGGCATTCTGCATATCAAATAAAGCCACCTTTGTCACTGGCCTATCATTTTCCTCTATGTATTCCTCATAATTGGATCGAGTCCTTTCAAGTTCTATTTGAGTGGATTGTTTTTCCTTATTTAAACACAACTTTGTATGAACAATTTCAAGAGAGATAGAGTACTTAAGCTTTGGGTATTCACTATTGGACATTACGCTTGCAGTGCGCAGGGTACCATCAGCTGATTCGGTTATTACAATCCTACCACCTTGTGAACCATAATTGACTCGCTTGGGATCTGGAATAACTGCATTTTCCAATTCGGTCTCCCCAAATATATACAGTGAACATTGTTCCAGATTGCATTTCACCAATTTAGCTCCCTTTCCAGACGGAGGTTTTGGTGGAGGAGGTTTTGTGATCTGAGTTGATTTCTTCTTTGAAGCAGATAAGCTTTTTAATAATGCTTGCAAGGGCATTGCTACTGCTATTAATGGTTCTACACGCTTTACAGATACAACAACTCGCACATTATTTATAGTAACTGATAAACTTTGCATACCCTTAGAACTGTCTTCTTCGGAGGATTTTGTGTCCATTTTGTCCCAGTCCAAACTAACCTTTGTAATTTGCATAATGGAGCCAGAGTTTGTTTCCATGCCAAGAAAGCTTTCTTCCAGGCACTTTTTATATTCATCATCCAAGCTAAGATTTATTTCACCAAGTTCAAAGTGTACAGTAGTCCCCATATGTGAAATGTTGTTTGCAACTAGATGTGATGATTGTAAGCAACCCTAGATTTTGAAAATAGTAAATGGATGCTTGCCAATGAATGTTTTGACAAAATCTTTAAGCTAACAAATATGGCTAAAACGTATTAAAAGATAACTTCATCCAAAACAGCATATCTTGAATAAACATTAGTGGAGATTTAAGGAGCTAAATAAATGTAAAAAAAAAAATCAAACACAAACCACCGAGTAACTTAATTTCCTACAATAAAAATTATCAACTAATGCCCTTTAAAGAACACTAAAATCCAGCAACAGAAAATGATCTTTGGAGCTTGAAAATGTAGAGAAATACATGAAAAGGAAAACAACAACTGCAATAAGCTCACAATAATAGAAAATGATCCTTTGGCTATATCGTGTTATGTTGAATAAGCCCTTGCTTGTTGGAGTAAATAAACTAGAAACACTATTTATATAGTTATTATTAGAAAATATATACATATGCACGCATACTTTCATGATTAAGTATACTTGTCTATCTAAGACTTCATGTTTCTAATGCCACACATTAAACACATGCTCAATAAACTTAGATTCATGAATTGTTCTCAACAAAACTCAAATTATATCTGTGTACCCGATGCATGAATTGTTCTCAATAATACTTGATCCGAATCTTTTTTATTTCTTAAACAAGTCATTTAATTCAGGACTGACCAACGCACCCAAGACATCCAAAAAGTCATATTTGAAATGAAATTGGTTGTTAATTACAAAATGTGAGAAATCTAATAATTTTCAAGATAATGTTTCAACATTTAAAAAGTTTCTATTTTATGAAATAGTGATAACCATGTTCATAAGCACTCACATTGTACGCCGGAGATCCGGCCATATCAGAAAGCATTATTGTCACCTCAGGAACTGACACCGTACATTTCCACTTGATAGCCATTTTATCAGTAGATTTTGGTTTTGGTTTTGGTTTTGGTTTTACAACAGAAGAATCTTCTTGAAGAACCATTCTTTTCTTCTTGGACAAATGGAGAAGCAACCAATGCCTTAACCTGTTAGTTAGGATATTGCATTGAAAACCTTCGAGACTAATTTCAATTTCAGCTCTAATAGGTGACAATGACTGAAAAAAAAAAAAAAACAAAAGAACCAAATTGAAGGATCAGTGTACCCAAAAACTACAAAGAATCGTAAATCTACAATATATAATATACATTGAACAACACCACAACACATAGAACCCAAAAGGGAAAAGTTGCAAGAATTAGATTACACATGTACTTTTGTTTACAAATAGAACAATAATATGTATTATTAAAAAGGAAAGGGTATTCAAAGATATGAAGGATGAATGATCCTAGTTAAAAAAATTAGCAAAACAAGAACCTATAGAAAGAAAGACACGCAAAAAACAATCAGAAAAATAAATATCCCCCTAAAGTGATCATGCTCCATGATTTGGAATCACATATTTTATAGTTTCCTTATTAGAATGCTTTTCATTAAAACCAAGAGAGTTATGCTCCAGTCAAATACCCCCATTTTTTGTCTTTCTTCCTTCTAAGAAAACCAATGAGGCTAGTCAGCAAGAACTAGTCTGTACTTTATGGCAATAGAGTAGTTAAATGCAAAATATGAAATCTTTTGATAAAGTTAGAATCCTCTAAGTAAAAATGAGTGAGAGGATTTATAAACCTCACAATCCTTTTTTTTTTGTGTGTTATAAAGTTTAAATAAGCTCTTGTCTGTTACTATTAAACATAAGTTATAATTTATAAAAGACTAAAATATGCTAATTTCAAAGCAGTTAGTGGATGATTATAAAATAAACATAGTAGATCGATCAAAACTTGAATAAACATAATGGAAATTAAGTAGTAGTACTTTCGTGATAATTAGTTTATTCATTTTGATTTGTAATTAATTATGTACATATATAAATTTTAAAAGGTAAGCATCTGTTTACTCTCATTGTAAATTTTGTTTAGTTATACAGTAAAATAACTTTTAGTGTTGGATTATACATCAATAAAGTGGTAAGATGAAAATTAAATAGCTTCCAAATTTTATAAAATTTTAAATTGATCTATGTGGTCAAATATCTTAACTTAAATATTAGATTGATAAAACTCACAATTCTTGGAAAAAAACAGAACAAAAGTTATTTAATGGTACAAGTTAACAAGACTTGCACTTAATGTAATTGTAAGCTAATCCTGACCCTTGGTAAAATATGCTTATGGAAATTATAATGTTTTTCATTCAATTTAGAGAGACTAATAGATACTTACTGAAGGCAATCCATGTGAATAGATCAACTTTTCTAATCTTGTAACATTCAAATATTAGATTTCTATCACATTAATCCATAACCATAACTAATATGGTAAAAATATTATTTACATGAATAATGTGATAATTGTTTTCAATTAATTTAGGGCCAATTTTATGACTAACATTGTTGGAAGACTAATATTGTGAACAAAATTTTATTAGGGACTAAACTATGGTTTTGTTATGAAGTATATTTCATACCAAAAGGACTATATTGAATCCTACCGTTAATGGGAGAGCCATTTTAGTCGATGACCTATAAGTACTTTTGTAGATGTTCAAAGAGCCTAGAAGCATACTCTCACCTTGGTAGGAATTTCATGTGCTTCTACTTAATAGATTGATTAAACACAAAAAAGTACCATTTTTGCAAGCACAGAAGATGCTTATGTGGAGTGCAAATTACTTGCCTGTACTGGAACATACACAAAAAATATTAGATCCAGCTTGGATATCTCCAACATTGAAGAACCAGCTTCTCTAAGTAGCTGTAGTATCAATCGTACAAAAGAAAACTGTTAGCCAGAAACAAGATGAAAAGAGAAAAATCATATCACAAGAACTTTAATAATTAATAAACATACTCCATACATGAATTTCACTAAACACCAGTTGGACATCAACTTGTGTGATCTCGCCAACATCCTCAATGGATCGAAATTTGTTGATGTTCAATTGGATACTCGTGATACTATTTTCAACTAAAATACCATGTTCCCGATGGGTAAATTTTACATCCACTTTTGGCAGGTTGAAGCTGACCTATCAATGACATTATAATTCAATAATTGACATTAAAATTATTTTAAGAACCACTATATATAATTTTTTAAAACAAAAATTGATAGATGGTAAAGCAAACAAGTGTTTTTACTTTCAAGGGGGTCTAAAATTGCCAAATTAAATTAACGAAATAAACAAAAGCAAGATACCAAGGCATGAGTTATTAGGTAAAGGTATGCACATGCCTTTATATTTAAACACATCCCAATTGCAAAAGCTTATTAGGCATGAAGTACCAAAGGCCAAGAACTATCTTCCCTAGTTTAGATATTTAACTTTTATTTAGAAGAACTAGGGGAACAAGAACCCAACTCAGGACTACTTAATCATAAAGGCTCTAATATCTTGGCCAAGATTTATTTTGAGTAGCTTGCAAGAATTCACATTTTTCCCTAAGCAAAATCAGTGTTTAAAAAGGAAATGTCTCTTGTTTTGGGGGAAATTAGACAACCATAAAAATTAGAGTTATCCACAGCATGGCAACTAATAAAGAATGTATTCACATTGTCTATGTATAATGTCTTTTAAAGTTTTTGAATCAAGATTGATCACGAAATGGCCTCAAACATAGAAAAAATTGACTTAATTTGCCTAAAGAAGACACTTATAGATGGATAGAAGAAGTATAATGTTTGAGCAAGTTGTCAAAAGGCCAAAAAAAAATTACCCATGCAATTCAACATAAAAGAAGGGCAAAAAACAGAAAAGAAAATCGAAGTCTATGGAATTGTTTGTCATAAACAAGAAAACTTTTTAATGAGAAAAAACGGTTAGGAGTTTAATAGTTTATTTATTCTACTATTTGGAACGACAAAAACAAGAAGGGAAGAACCAAAGAAAAGGCGCAAATTCCATAAAATAGTTACACCCGCATTCAGGCTTATATGTGAGTAGATAGAATAGAAAAAAACAAAACCATACTAAGAGTCAAGCCAAAGAACCTAAGAGAGACAATGTTCGGCATTTTCAAAAATACAGAGCCAACACAATACAACTAGGAAAAAAATGTTTAGTTAGAAGAAGGGACAACCGACAACACATATTTTCAAAAAGTACAACTTTGTAACTAGTTGAGATTTCTAACCAAATAGTCTATGTGTTATTTACCCTTTCTGAAAAACATGATGAGCTACTACTAGATATAATAATATGGTGAAACTAAATAACCTATAAAACATCTAGCATATTTTGAAAGAGGGACTATATCAAAAAGATGTTTATGGTGAAAAGACCGAAGACTTGTCTCAAGCTAAGAAAAGATATCCAAAACATGATATCTACATTTTAAATGCAAGAACAAACTAAAAAGAACTATTAATGAATCAAAGCCTCTAATATCAACATATTTAAAAGTAAGGTTCCTCTAAGACTTTTTACTATTTCCCTATGTTAAACATGTTAAACTTTTATGTATAACAAATCATTTGGGTGTGAGAATTATACTACAACCAAAGCTATATAGCAGACTTCCACAAACAATTAGCTTCTTTTCTTTTCCTATAACTTGTAATGATAGAATAATCTATGGTTATAAGGCAAACCCAACACTCACTTCAAGATACCAACTAAATTTTACTTTTAATAAATGGAAAAAGAAGAGTACAAAAAATTATCATAGATTTAAATAAAAAATATGAATTAATGATTGTCCACAGGGAGGATAATACATTTTCCAGCTCTCTAATCTCTAGATATTTTGGCAAGGTATATAATAATGAAATATTTAAACATGAATGATAATTAAAGAAATTGTTAAAGTAAGGATAGTTGCAGTAAAATGCACCTCATATATTATATATTGATGTATTCTCTAGGATTTTAATATGTTTTTATTATCTGAGGATAGTTGCAAGAATTCTACCTCACATAAACAGAGTTGTTTATCAAACTTATATATATTTTCTTCTAGTATATAAGGCTTAGAAATGCACATCGTGATTTAAAAAAAAATGCAAAAAGGTAACCAAATAAGTATAAAAAAAAAAATCAAAACCAAACCTTCTCAGGAAATTTAGAAATGTTGGCCGCAAGTTTTTGCTGCTTACTTAATGGCTCTGGTGTGCTTATAGAATCTTCACCTGGTGTTGTACTTATATCAGGGGTAGAGTGAGATTCCAAAGAACTCTTTTTCTTAACCAGAATCCCCTCATTCAAATTCACCATGATCTCTCCAATAGAAATATCCACATTCTTAATAATTGTACCTACTTCACTGTCTCCAAAGGATAAAAGAAAGAGAATAGTTAAGGAGCAATGGATGGATAAAATGAAATATTAAGAAAAAAGAAAAATTAAAGAATTTAAATATAAAATCAAATAAGCTCACTACAATGGCAACATCTGAAAAAGGTGGACTTTGTTTTTTTAATCAGTAGCACTCAAACTGGTACTCATTGGTGTATGCAATTCTAGCCAATATGAGGTGTTTCAAAACATGCTCATCCTCTTGAAAAAGCACTCAAAATTCATTTGCTAACAAATTGAAACTCCCAAGAATATGAAGTACTTAAAAACCATATTAGATGACCCCAAGACTAAAATATGAAGCTCCCATCAATATTTATCTTGACAACAAAATCAACAACTAGCATTGTTCATAGTCAGAATCCATTGCAATATAACAAAACCAAGGATATTGAGATTGATTGATACTTTATCAAGTAAAACATTTTCATATTAGAATTGACAAATGACTTGACTTAATGTCTTCTCACAAAAATAGTTTAAAGACTTGCAAACTAAGAATAATATATCTCAGAAAATATATGATAACAATATTTAAACCAAAGTTCAGGCAAACAATCATCAAGTAAATTAATGTTTATTAGGTAATAGTTTCTCTATGTTATATGTTGTAGACCCTTGTAGAACATTTATTTGAAAATAAAAACTATTACTTTTTCCCTTAGATCTCCTTTCATATCAACTTGTTCTTGTCTTACACACAAGTCCACTTCCTCTTTTTCATCCACATATCCAAGAAGTGAAAGATTAATATTTTCTATTAAAAAGTATATCGGAAAGAATAGTACCTATTATGATCAAATTCACATGAAACGTTGAATTTTTCACACATAAAAGAACCAGAAGACTTTTCTGCAGCTGTAGCAGATGCTTGGTTAGGAGCAATGTACCCTTTTCTTGTAGGATTGGACAATTGATCACCCATTTGAGGCCCATGAATACGAACACCAATGGGCAAAATGTTTACCCTAACAAACAATTTTGTTTCAGACCCTTGATCTTTAGATATATCCACATTCAACTCCCTTATCTCAAGTGCAAATTTAGGTGTCTGTGTCATTTAAAAGAGACTCTGAGTGACCCAAAGACAAGTGTCTAAAAAGGTCTAAATAAAAAAGATACAAGCAAGTTTAAATATAAAAGTAGACATGATATTTTAAAATTTTGTTTTACCTGGCAAAGAAAATAATTCTACTAATAAATGTTAATATATACACACAGCAGTATTAAAAATACTACAGCCAACATGAATTTGGGCAAACTAAAAGAAAATTGTAATGATATAAATGCATACCTTTAGAACTATATCTGTCACACAAACAGACAAATATTTGGCAATGTTGCTTATCATTATCCACTTTTTATTCCCCTTTCCCCTTTCCCTTTCCCTTGCTTGAACTACGAGCACGGGACTTCTGAGTTTTCTTCTTTGCAGGGCTTTTAATAGAAGGTCTTGTAACAACTTCTAACTTGCATATTGATAGTTGCAATTTTGGATCCAAAGAACTAACACCCGCAACATGTTCGACCAAGGAATGACGCAAGATGATTTTAATTTCACTAACATATACAGATTCCACAGCACCCTGTTCATGTCATAAATCAACATAATAATGCATCAGATTTTGTAGACACAATTCTTGTTCAAAAAAAAGGTAAAATAAAATAAACATGATAAATCATTAGAATAAAAGAAGCATAATTTAGGATTTGGAGAATAATCAAAACAAATCAATTGAGCCAAGCGTCTCATAATAAGGATGAACATTGCACAATACTCCATGTATGAATAAATTTGGGAAGGGATAATTAGAAGTTTAGAACCACTTTCAGTGGTAGGATAATTATGCATCATAGCTTTTTCACCAAAGATTTGATAGCCTAGGAAATATTACATTTCAGATGAAACTTGGAGAGATTAGAGGAAAATGTTATTTAATTTCTTCAGTCAATATACATCAATTACCCTTGGCATCAAAATTTGTTACTATGATAATAAGCTAGTGAGTTAAGGCGAAGAAGAATAACCTTATTAAACCTCACGACAATGTCTCTTATACGATTACATCCACCAACTCGAAATCCAACTCTTGCACCCAAAATCTTACTCACAATCCAAACCGAGAATGCACAAACAAATCTGCAGTGGATGCATCGTCATAATCAGGTAACAACATGATTCTTTCATGAAACACTAATTATAATATAAACAAAATAATGACATTCGAACGTTTAATATTAAACCTTGAAGCCTAGTATGTAAATTGAAGCATAACTATTTAAGAAAATAAAGAAATTCCCAGGCCTACATGATCGATTAGTCATGATTCATGAATCTCTATGAACTTTAAAGACTCTTGTACAAGAAATTTGATACATGAAAATGGAAGACTTTATGAAGGACAATGTTCAGACAACTTAATAAAACAAGCAATGATCCCTATTAATTAAACACATGGCTGCTCAACCTCCTTGTCAAATTCTTCTTTTTCCAACAAAACCAGTCTTTCAAATCTTCAGAATTTTGTCCAACTATCAAGAGAAAAAAAAATTACTTTGTAGAGAAAAGAACACTTTGTCACTCAATGTAAATCTTGTTAAGCCATGGGAAGACCAAAGTAACCCAGATATCTACTGCAATGAGTTTAGTAAAGAGTCTTATGCATGTAAATTTTACACATCCATTTTCATTTTTCCATATGCAATATCTTCACTTTCCATCAATCCAAACTTTGATTCCCAACAACTAACCACAATCTTTCCCTTCAATTGTAGGAAGTCTCTTCAACAAGAAAAAAGGACCACCATTAAGCCTAAAAATCACATGGGTTTTCCTTCCCATAATCCATTTCATGCCAATGAGGAACAATCATTGCTTACACACATGCACACTTACTAGCAACCAATTTATCAGTTCAATTGATTCCCAATTTTAAAACGTGCAACAAGAATTTGAATTTAATTCAATCCATTAAAAATTTGTAAACCTTGCATTCATAGCACAAAGGCATAAAAAAGTAACAATAACTAAAAAAATTAAAACATTGTTTGGGAGTACTTACAAAAACGTGAAAAACGCTGTAAAACAAAATGAGAAGAACGCAATCACGAAATTAGCAGGAGTAACTTCCATTTTTGCCGAAAGGGAAAAATCATGTGTCTATTGATGAAAGGAGAAGAAGAAACACTTAAAATTGAAGTGCTTAGAATTTGTTTGAAAAGAAGGGATTGCGTATGAGGAAAGGGGATTGAGTCTTGAAAAGCGTGGCGTTAGGAGAGCGTTGCAGTGTTATGGTTAAGATCCGATCCATTAGGTGGTTGATGATCAGAGGACATGAAAAAGAAGCATATGCATATTCATGCTGCTATCATACTTGTCTTTTGGTAGTGCATGAGAAACAAAATGTAAATTAAGATGATGTGCGACACGTGTACGCCGTACATTGTGTGGCTGTTTCATTTTTCTTTTTTTTTTTTTTTTTTCTTTTCAAGATGTGTGTAATAACTAATAACTTCTAGTTACAAGAGTAAGATTGTTCAAGATAATAATTTGGTCTCCTAAATCAATAATCTTGTGTTTAAATTTTAGAAATTAAAAAAATTAATATTTTAGTAAGTTTTATTTTGATCAAATTATATATTGTCGTGTTTCTAAAGTAGTTATTTTAAAATTTAATGCATAAATAATTATCCAAAAATAATTTATAAATGATTGTGAAAAAAAATTATTATCGGTGTATTTAATTTAATAAAAATGTTAAAGAACTAAATCTTTTGTTTTTTTTACATGATCGTAGTTGTCGTTTTCATTATTATCAATATTTTCTCCTCTTTTTCTTCGTCTTCCCTTTTTTTTTTTTGCTTTTTCATCTTCTCATATATATATATAAAATGTATAACGTGAAAATATATTTATAGTCATTTAGTTTTAATGGTTAAGATTAAACATACCTAATAAATGATACTAAAAATGTATTTATTGAATTCATGACAATACATTTAAATATAAAGTCATTGTACTTGTAGTTATTATTTTTAATTTTATTAAAATATATCTAATAAATATATTAAATAATTAATTTTATATAACTATAAAAAAATGATTAAAAAATGTACACATAAATGCAATGCGATTATTAGAAGTATATTTGTGAGCCTGCTATACATCTATGTAACCATGTAATCAAGTTGGCCTAAACCCAAAACAACTAACGCGCTTCCAATCTCATTAAAAAAAAGTGACTTCCACGCGCCCCATACAAACGAAACAACTACTTCATTTGCGCTTCATTATGAAAAAAATGTTCCTTATTCTTCAACACACACGAAACCGCTCTGTCTCTTCGAATCTCTCTCAAAATCACTCAAACTTCAGTCATATTCTCTGCAAAAACCACTACTGCAGCAGAATCGCGAGAAGATTTGGCAAGAAACAACCAAGAAAGAACGAAAACAGCATCATAGACTACCAAAGGTATGAGAAAAATTACTGTTCATCTGAAATCTTCCAATGTCGCATTTCTCTTAGTTGCATTTTAGGTTTATTGGATTATTTTTCTTTGTTTAGTAGATCGAACTATTGTGAATGCATTTCTACAATATAACTAGGGTTTGGAATGAAATTTATTGTTGTTTTCATTCAGTTTAGTAGACAGTGTAACTACGCTTTGAAATTGGTTGTTACTATGTTCAGTACTTCTTTTTCATAGAAAAATACTATTCTTGATGATTAAAAGTTGAAAACGATTTATTCTTGACATGAACATTGTTCGGTTCGATGGCATTCTTGAAATACTGTGATTGAATTTTTACAGTAGTATAACTAGGGTTTTGGAATAAAATTTGTGAATATTTTTAAATTTGGCCAAATGAATTTTATTCGGTTCGTTGGCTTCATTTTGCTTTGTTCATTGTTTAAGATTATTGTGATAGCATGCAGCAACAATTTCCTAGCTGTTTCATTATTTATCATGTTTGATTTTGTGCATGAATGAGTTTTGCTTCGGTGGCCTGTGGCATTTTAATTGACTTGACTAAGATATACATGCTTGTGCTTATTGGTGTATTGAGTGAAGTATTGACCAAACTTTTTTCTTACAGCAAAACAGAACAATACAATGGCAACAATGAAGGAGAAGTCGCACTATAACGTAAGCACATTAAATATATTTATTCGCTTTCATTCGAATAATATCTATTTTGTATTATAAATATATCCTCACATTCTGTTTCAAAACTTGCAGAAAATTCATTATTGCAGATGCCAAACAAAGACAATGGTAATAGTGTATAGAGATATGACTCAAGAAAAGAAAGATATAGTGGAAGAAATGGGATTTGGTGTCCTAGCACATGTCCCAGAAATGAATGTCTCTCATGCTCTGTTAAGAGAATTGATTTATTACTTTGATGAAGAGAAAGGATGCTTGAAAACTCTCCAGGACAGAATATAAATAACTCCTAGAAAAGTAGCAGCTGCCCTCAGCATAACCAACGGAGGTAATACACTTTCTACTTACTGCTTATTTTCAGTTCATTGGTTTACAGAAAATTAAACTGAGCTTTTTTAACTGATTTTTGCTACTAAAATATTGTAGGGAATCATTTTGATGATAAGGTTAATTACAACAACCTGAATCCAGAAGACAAGGAATGTGCTAGATATGAGCGTAGAAGGGGAGGAGAATTGGAAAAAATTCAAGAGGACTTTTGTTGTCTTCATACAAAAGTGCTTCTTGCTGTCCATAACGGTAAGTGTGGCATCTCCAATCCATAAGCCACCGATCTTTCATGTGGACAACATTCGGGAGTGGGATTGGGCAAAACATATGCTCAACTTCTTGATAAAAGGAGTTGAAAACAAGAGAAAGGGGAGGAAACAGTTTGTTGATGGCTGTGTTTTTGTGTTGATGTTGATATACTTTCACGAAACCAAGTTCCCTCATCCGTTCGCACCTGATGCTCCCCCAGCACCTTGGGTGGCCTATTGGACAAAGCAAATGATGCTTGAACGGATTTCTAGAGAAGCAATAGAACCATTGGTAAATACTCTACTAAAATTCCCCCTTAAATTTGGTTTCAAACGCTTTTAAAATACTCTACTAACTAAATAAACTTCTGTTTTAGGTTATAATTAATTTATTTGTACTACTGGCAACTATTCACCATATGAACCTTTTTCGGTTCAGTGGGCTCGCTCCCTTTGCTTCACCTGATTGTTACTGTGTTCAATTGAGTTCTTGTGCATGCAAAAATGTTTCTTTGATCATTAAATAATTATCATGTTTTATGGCTTTTTATTCAGCACATTAGTATTATTCGGTAAAGTGGGTTGCTCACATTGATTAAATGATTTTTATTGTATTTCTCATTAAATAATTGAGTCCTTATTTTTAGTTTAGGGACTTCTGTACAAAAAAGAAAAAAAGAATGAAAAATTAGAAACAAGGAAGTTGGATAAAAAAGAAAAAGGAAAGAAAATAAAAAAGAAAATTGTCGATCTGGATATTTCTTCGGAAGAAGAAATATTTTCCGAATCTGAATCTCAATCTGAATTCGACAAAACACTACTGGCAAATAGAGCAAGACAAAAGAAGGTGCTTGTTGAGAAGGATTCACAATCAACAAGTGAAACTGAAAGCATTTTCATGGATTCAAAAAGCAAAAGTGAATCTAAAAACCAGTAAGTTTAATATTCATATTGATTTCATTTAACTTGTATTTGCTTAAATTTTTTCTTATACACTTGTTCTTATGTATTGCAGAGAAGAAAAAATCGAAAAAATCGAAACAAAGAAAAGAAAACAACCACCGAAGGTGGTTAAAAAATAAACCAAAAAAAAGGAAGCTTATGCCAACAGATTCAGAGAGCACAAGCAAATCTGAAAGCCAGTAAGTATTGTTCAGCAAATGAATTTCTTTCGGTTCGGTGGTCTTCCAATTTTCGGTTTTGCCTTTTAATTGTTTTTGGTTCGGTGGTGTCTATCAATTTGGTTGAATTGATTGTTATTTTCTTGTTCTTGCTTATATTTTTCTCGGTTATAAATTCGATGTGTTTGTCTGTCTTGCAGAGAAAAAAAATTGAGAAAACACCCATAATAAAAAGAAAACAACCACAAAGGGTGGCAAAATAACAAACCAAATCTGACAAGGAGTAAGTTTCTCGAATCAAATTTTCTTTTACTGATACTTTCATTTTAGGTGTATTGATACTTATTTTTATGAACTTTCAGAATTAAACAAGCAAAAGACAATACTGCAGAAAGAAGAAGGCAAGCGTTGGACATGATAAGAGAAAAGAGATAAAAAAAAAAAAGAAAAAATGATGGAGCTCAGTCAAGACACATTGCTCCGGATCAGTTTGCCTCAACAGAAGTACGAAATGAATCCTCTCAGACGTAAGATTCAATTTCTTATACCAAGTTCTTTTCCTTTCTTTGCTTACTTTCGCTAGAACCTTTTGTAATTCCTCTAGATTCAATTAATAATATTTATTTATCTTGGTTAGACTATCAACTGTAAATCTGGGAAGCTGCGCACTGTTTGTAAATGCCCAAGACAATACCAGGTTCGTTGCACTCTTTACTTTCGGTTCGATGGTTTTCAAAAATGAATTTAATGTGTTTTTAGACCTCTACTTTTAATCTTGGTTTCTAATTTTAATTTGTATCTTTTTTTTAGGAAAAATGCCTCAGAATCTACGGTAAAATATTTTAGAAAAAAGAAAGAAAGACTTTAAAAAGTCCACCAGTGAAAGTTAAAAATATTTTTGTTACTCTATCAGATTTAGATAATTAAATTTTGTTTAATTAATCTCACGGAAAATGTGTTTAAATGTCACTAGCGCTACACCCAATTCTAAGCTACAAATCATTCCGGTTCAACAAGAAACTCATTCTGAACCTTTGAAGATGTGAGCTTTTCAATGTGCGGATTCTAATTATTCAACATTAACTTCTTCCTTGTTTACATTCATTAGAAATTCTCTTGCATTGTCTCTTCC
The DNA here is from genome assembly GCF_014773155.1 of Arachis stenosperma. NCBI lineage: Eukaryota > Viridiplantae > Streptophyta > Magnoliopsida > Fabales > Fabaceae > Arachis > Arachis stenosperma. The sequence continues at coordinate 75,180,180 of NC_080383.1, forward strand.
AAGTTCTCTTCAGGAAGAGTTAATCAATGATGAATTTATCTATGTCTCTCCCAAAAGTCAAACACAACAAACCTCTGATAAAGAGTAAGTTTATAAATATTTATTCACCACATGAATCTTGTTCGGTTCTGTGGGCTTGGTAATTTTAAATCATTACTGAAATATTTGCTATTTAATGTAGCATCCCTACAAAACAACAACCTGAATTGTAAGTTTTACCATTATTCACCACATTGGTTAATTTAGGTTCAATGGATTTGGTTATTTTAAATAACTTGATAGATAGTGTGTTCATGATTTAGGGTTATTTTAAATCACTTCAACATCTATTAATGCAGCAGCCCTTTGGAACCACAACATCAGCCCAGCAAAGAAGCAACAGTAAAGCAATCGAAAGAAGAAGTAGATGTTAATGTGTAAGTTTTACTACTTATACAAATCCCAATAATTTCACTTCACTACATGTTTTAATTGTAAGTTTTATCTTTTCTGTTTCTTACAGCTGCCCTCCAAAACCTAAAAAGCAGGCTGTTGAGATATCTTCACCGAGGAAAATAGAGCCAAAACCTGCGTTGTCTCTTACGAGTTCTGTTATTGAAGAATTATTGAAAGATGACTATTTCTATAAAATTTATGATGATGCGTAAGTTGCACATAAAAGTTCCTTTTATTAATTTTAATGGGTTGTTTTTGAATTGTTATCTGTTTAATGCAGCAGCCCTGTCGAAGAAGAACAGCAACCTAGCCAAAGGGAAGATGATATGCCTTCCTTTAATCTTGGGATAAGTCCACCAACATCTCATCCAACTGATCCCTCTGAGCCGCCTGATTCACAGCTTGAAGTCCTGTCAGAGGCAGTGGTAGATGCTGGAGTGACGACAGCACTAAAGTTTGTTGAAGCAACAACTTCCGAGCCATCCTTGCCAGCTACTGTAGTTTTAAAAACTCCAGAAAAAAAATAAAAATCTCAAAGGAGTTGATCAAAAAGTGTTATCATTGGATGACACATATAAAAAAGACAAAAGATAGTAGCAACGAATATGATGCAACATGAGGTGCTTTATGAGGAGTTAAGAGAATATTTCATGTCTATAATACCCAAAGAACAAGTGCATGCCTCAGTAAATTCTTTTCCAATTGCTTTAACAATAACAATTTTTCTAAACACTCTTATACAGTATATCTCATAACTTTTCTTCGTGTAGGTTATCAGTATACATAGCATAATTCTCAACCAAATCAAAGTTTGGCGGTATCAGGAACAAATATACATTGTGCTGCTGGATATTGTGGTAAGCTAAATTTCTTATTCACTGTTGATTCCTGTTCATTTATTTTTTTTAATAAACTAGAACAAATTCAATTTATTATAGCAACAATAATAAACCTAATTCTCTGCATTATAATTATTAGATTCGATTTGATCCAATCGAATTACACAATCTAAATTGAATATCTTTAAAATTTTTTGATAAAAAACAAATATTCCTAACTTTTTGTTTTGCAGACATTTAAATTTCTAAAAAATTAAAAGTACAATTAAATCTCTAAAAGAAATTTGAGTTTATTGTTATTGTTATAAAAAAACAAATTTGATTCTAATTTATTAACAAATTAAAAAATAACCAGTTTATTAATACATCTAATAATAATGCGACACATAAACATCTTTACAAAAAAACGTTTTACGTGTCTTTATAGAAGCATCCCCTTCTATATATAGTACTTGATATAGTTACAAGAAAGTTAAGCTTACATCACCACAACACTATAATCTCATATATAAATTTCAATTTAGTTTCAATTCACAAAAATCATCACTCTTCATTTCTCTCATCTCATACTTCTGAATTTCTTCATAATATCTCTTTTATTTTTGAGTTAGCGTAAATTTTATATATGTGTTTTTTTATTTACTTTTTAATATGATATTATATCATAAAATTACTTAATTTAAATATTTAAATTAAAAGAAAAATAGATAAATAATTATATATCTATCAATATTAAATTTGTATGATTTTCTTTGTGTATAGTCATTTTTTTCTTTTTTGTTTTTTATATTCAATTTTTTTAAGAATAACAAAAACCAAATTTTAAATTTTTTTGTCATAAAATTTTAATATCATACTATAAAATTATTTGTATTAAAATTTTAAATTGATAAATAAAAATATATAAATAATTATATTTTTAACATTCACAATTTACTAATTGTACGCACTCATTATGGCGTGCAGTCAAATAATTACATAAACTGGTGTTATATTATGAATAATACAGATATCAGGTATGATAGTTAAAATTGAATATATAGATATAATGATAGTATATATCAATTTCAAAATGGTAATTTTTTAATATAAAAATCTTATAAAACCATTTTTAATAAAGTTTTGGATGCGATTCTTCTAAAATTTTATATAAATAGACTAATTAATTATATATAATTTTTTATTTTTTTTTTGAAAATAGATTCTAAGATCAAGTTACATTATTATACAATATCATTATCATTGTTATCATCATCACCGCTAATCGAATATTTATTGTTTTAATTTTATTATTTTATTTATTTGATTTTGTATGTAATATTTTAAATATATTTTCGTTATACCATTATTTGAAGCTAATGTTGGGATTTTTTATTTTTAAATTAAATAATAATATAATTTACCGATATATATAAATTGTAGAATAATTACTTAAATAAATAATGCACCACATTTCGGATGCTGTGAGGATAATTAAATTATAACCGTATTTTTCATATTGAGATTTTGGATTATGACGCAACGAAAGTTTAATGTATTCTGGATACTCCCGAAATACGTTTCACGTGGACAAAATGGATATTGAATACTTGAAATGCATTTAAAATTGATTAGAATTTAGAGTCACAGTATCTAACCAATTTGGATTGGTCGAGTGGTCAGCTCACTCGTCCGCTTAAGCAAGTGTCGGAAGTTTGAACCCTGCCTTGCGCATGCAGCAACCCATTGGCCAACGGCAAATCCTTAAATGGAGCTCAGATCCGCAACGGATTAGTCCTTAACCTGTCGAATTAGGAGATACCGTTTGGGTAAACAAAAAAAAGAGTCATAGTATCTAAAATAAACTCAAACACAAAAACTGAAACAACACTTAAAATATAGTCAACGACGAATTAAGACCACAGTATCCGAAATATGATTAAAATAGTATAAAATAATTTACTTACATTAAAATTAATCTATTAAAAGAATTGAATTCAAACTTTTATTAATGATGTAGCAACTTAGCATCCTAAAAATAATACTAAAGTATAAATAGTTACTTGGTTTTATTATTTAAATATAAAAAAATATAGTGATTTTTTTTTCTTTTCCATTTTGGTAGGAATTGGAGTGCTCTACTGTTTCTGACTTTCTTGTATTAGTGATGGGCGCCAACCGTTCAACGTGGCCAACATCACATTCACATATTCATTCACGTAAAAAAATTTTGTTCTTTTTTTTAATTATTATAATAAAAATATTATTTGTACATTAAAATTAGTTATTAAATTATCCATCAATATATTTATGTATAAATATATATGTAATTTAATTTATTTTTAATATGTATTTATATTTTAATATATATTTTATACAATAACTAATTTTAGTGACTGATTTTAATGTACACATAGCATAATAATTACTATATATAATCATAATCATAATCACTGTTCATCAACGATATCCCAAAGTAGTGGGGATAGGTATAAAAAATTTAGTTCTAAAATAAAAAATATTTTATAATATGATTTGGATCAATTTATAAAATAAAAATTGATATAATTTATTGCTATTTAGATCAAATTAAATTGATTTATCTGTAATTATTTTAATTTCAGAATTTTTTATTTTGTCTAACTGATTAAAAGTGTACATTAAAATTAGAAGTGGTTATTAATTTTACTTTAATTCTAAGTGTCAATAATTTGGATTAAAATTAGATTAATAGATTTTAACTGTCTACTAATTTTAATATTTTTAAAATTAGTATAATTTATTATAATTTAAATAGTATTTATTTAATTTTTATTTATCAATTTAATTAATTTTTATTTAAAAATATCAATTTAAAATTATTTTTGAATTTGGACTCATTTAAAATTTAAGTGAAATTGTATCTACATGTATCTGAATACTGTGATCCTAATTTCTATTTTGACGGTATCTCTGATCATGTGACTTAAATTAATTTTTCAATAATGCATCTTGGGTGTTCAGTAACTATAAGACTTCAAATTTTAAAAAATTAAATGTAGAAAATAGTAAATCACTCTACATTTACTTTTCAAAAATTCAGGAATCTTACAGTAATTATTTTTTGGCCTACAATATATACTGAATGCACCCAAAATATATTATATTTTGGTTGCGTTATAGTTTGGAATCTACCCGATATATGATTATAATTTAATTATTTTCACGGTATTCAAGATGTGATATATTATTTACTTAAGTAATTATTATGTAGTTTATGTATATCGATAAATTATATAATTAATTAATTTAAAAATAAAAAAACCCCTAATGTAGGGCATACAATTCGTTAAGGGAAATAACTCACGCATCAATTTTAAGTTGGTATGTCATTGCCACCTGGCAATATATACTAGTAATGTACTAATGTTATGTCAAACAATGTTAGCAACTAAGGAAAAGTAATTTAAAATGCAATTATAAATTAAAAACAATAAAATACTAAAATTAAAAGTGAAATAAAATATAAACACCAAACAAAAAATACTTTTTCCATTTATTGATATTCTCTCTTTTTCATGAATAAAGTGTAATTTATTAAAAAAAATCTTAAGTTGAATTATGTGAGAGAAAACTAATAGTCAAAATTAATCATTTTTTATCTTAATGATCTATTTTTACACTTTGTGTAGTTACACATTTGAGTAATATGAATAGTTTTGTACAATTATATACCTCATATATATCTACTATTAACACCAGAAAATTATACTACGTATTTAAAATGCATTAAAAAATTGACAATATATTTTCGAAAAACAAAATCAATAATTCAAAAGTTAACGCAATACCCCAAAAAAATAGCAAACAAAAAGGAAATGCCAATTCTTTTAAAGAAATCACTACTATCAATATACAATTTTTTAAATTTGTTGTAATAGAGTCAAATAATTTTTTAAAATTCAAATATATTAAGATTAACCTCTTAAAACATCTTGAAATAATGCATTCAAAATATACAGTAATTGTCATAAAGTATAATTTAATTTTCTCCACATTTATCAATGAAGAATTAATATATTGTTTAAACAAGTAGTCAATTAATTATTGACTCTTCATCTTTTATCTTCAGAATCAAATAATTCTATTTTGAATTAAAATTTAATGAATTTATTTATTTTGTGTCAGGCATATATTAAAATTATAAATTAAAAAAAATTATTAAAAATATAAAATTTAAATTTTTAATATATTTATTTTATATTTATTCAATAAAAAAATTAAAATTTTTTATTAATAATAAATTTATTATGCCTCCTAACTAAATCCAAAACTTACAAATAAAAGTAGTCAAAATTTCTCGACATTACAGTTTTCAAACTATGAGCACAAATTAATTTCACAATTTACGATGTTTTAAATTGCATTATTAGAAATAAATTATCAGTCTCTTTAGCTTCTGTGGATTTAAACTTCTCATCAAAATAGTGTATATATATATCTGTCCACAACAATCATAATTCGTCAAAGAGTGAAACAAGAAGGGAGAGAGTAAGAGAGAGATAATTATTCAGACATCAATGGCTCTTTCTGCTAGTAAAAATATTTTCATACTATGGCTTCTTGTTCTTCTTGTTCAATTATTATTATGCAAGGGCGAATTGATGCCAAAAATACATGTGACTATCCAAAATTACATGGAAGGGCATGAAAGCTTAATAGTCCACTGCAAATCCAAAGATGATGATCTTGGAGCGAGGCTTGTGAAGTATATGGATACATATGAGTTTGAATTTAGAGTTAATTTTTTTGGTGGCACACTTTTTTTTTGTAGTTTCCGATGGCCAGGTGTGTGCCATTGGTTCGAAATATATAATGAAGATAGGGATTGGAAAAAGTGTAAACAATGTATTTATAGAATATCTAAGAATGGACTTTCTAGATGTGTATCAGATAATACAGATATTTGGTATCCATGGAATTCAGATGAATGTTGATTTTTTTTTTTTTTTTTACATGTATTTTGGGTGATGGATTTACAAGAACACTACCAATAAATAAGTTTGACGTTGTTTGACGTTGATGATGATGATATATGTGTTAGAAAATCTTATTTGTTCCTTTAAAATAAAGCCGATAATTTTCTATATAAGTGTCTTTCTTATCCTCTCGTGGTAAAGTTTTAAGAATGTACGCTCAAATTAATTTTTAAAGAATCTTGAATTGAAAGCTTTGTTGTTAGTAAATTTTTACTTTTAATAAATTCTCAAGAATTAAAACTTATTTGAATATTTAACAAGATGAAAAATAAAGGAGTCTAAAATTAAAATATTATATATAATCACGATTAATAATTTTTTTAATTAAAAAATACTAATAAATATTTGTTATATAAAAAAGTTATTTTCGTTCTTATCATTTTTTTATTTTGGATTCGATAAAATATAAAAATTATTTATTTTTTTAGTTAATTTATTTTATTGAGTATTATTGTGATAGTAAGTTATATTTTTATGTTTTATATCATAAAAAAATATATTATAAAAATAATTTAAATAAGTTGTTCTAATAACTTTATTATATGCATTTAAAACATGTTCATAAATAAAATATATACAATATTAATCGTTTTAATGAATTTTTACCTAATAGGTTATAATTTTAATTATCATAAAAAATAAAAAATTTTAAAATAACTTACTTTCATGTATGTATTATAATATATAAAATTTTTGTTATTATAAATATTAAAATATTTTCATATGGTAATAGGTGTAAAAATTAAAAGAAAATATTTAAAAAGAGAAAAAATGTTTAAATTTTTGAAAATTTAAAATTTTATTTAATTAAAAAATAATTGACAATAATATCTTTTTCAATTTAAAGATTGTAATTTGTTTTTGAGTTTAATAATTTAATTATTTATATAACACAATTACTTATTCTATTTTTTAAATAAATAAAATTATATAATATACAATAACTTTCAGTTTATTCACATATCAACAAAGAACCTCCGTGATTCATAGAAGTGATAGAAGTATTATACTTCATTCTGTATCGTAATCATGACTGCAATTTGGAGATTGAAACTCAATTTTATATTCTACGTCTGTTTTAGTCCACTGTAGAATCTATCATAGTTTGGTAACTTTGTAGTTAAGATTTTGCAATCCAATCAAAAATTCCGGCTTATTGAAAGATTTAAAAGGCGCAAGATCTTGCCCAAATGGTACTATTCATTATGCAATACGCATGAAGATCGCAACATAATACCAATCACCTGTAATATTCATTCTTCATCATTGCTGCTTTGGATCGAAATTGCTAAGTGAAAGTGATAACTAATTTAGTAATTGCGGAAGAAACCGTATGTACTTTGAAAACTACCAAAAGGAATTTCCATTGAAAATATACGACTGTACAGCATATTAACATGTTGTGAACTTTCAAAAAGAAAAAAAAAATGTCAACCCCCTGTACCACTCAATTCTATTTAATAGAGTTCCTAACCTAAAATGTAATACACAGTATTTTCTCCCCAATCAATACCCCAAGAGAAAAAACTTAACCAAATCCAAATCCCTCATTTGCTTCATGTATCGCAAGCAATAACCTCTCTTCCAAATGTTCTTTAGATGGATACTCTGGCAGATCTAGTTGATTAAAACTGCGCCCAGAAAGCATACGCGTTACTTGAACTCACAGATAATGATCAATCAAGTGAAAGAGTATGGCATTTAACTTCAAAAATAGCAGTTAACATAGATAGGGGGAAAAAGATTTACCATGTGTGAGCAGAAGGTAGGTGATCTGGGCTTCCATATGCTTTGTGTATTTGAAACTTCTGAGAGCCTGATATTCCTTGGAGAGCGCTGAAGCCTTCCAAAGGCACCTGAAACATTGGTAGCTAAAATGAGATTCCAAAACTACTGCAAAAATCATTTACTTGTCATAGACTAGGACACAACCAAAAGGAAATGAATATTTGACCAGCTTAAATTCACCGGACCAAAATGACCATGTTCCCCACACAATCGGGATTTCTAAAGGATGACAGATACTCTACTGCAGTTACAAATTATATACGAACTACCCTCAACAAAAAATGTAGTGTGGGGAAAAAAAAAATCTTAAATCATGAACTAAGCTTAACAGAGTGTAGCTACTAGCTAGAATTCTCCTCTAAAATTTAATTAACATCTCAGTGGCTTCAAACCTCTGGTAGCAACATACCTTGGATGTTCCTGTCACAAACTGCAACAGCCTAGCCTTGTCTTCCTTGCTGAAACCTTGAACAACCTCCCAAAACCATTGGATAATTGGCGATGCAGCACTATAGCCAGAATAGTCTGTGTTGGCTCTCAAGTCATCCACTGAAATAAAAAGCAAAACTATTTGTTAAATTTTCCCTTCCATAATCAATACATCCAATTATATGAGGAGGAGGAGGAGGAGGAGGAAGGAGAAGGAGGGGAGAGGGGGGGGGATATAACAGACGACTCACAGTCAATATCAGGAAGTCCACTGATCAATAATTCCAGCTCTTTGTCATTGAATATAGATATCAACTCCTTGGGAATTAATTCATAAAATCCTTCCAAAAAAGCATTTATTTGAGGTCGAATAGCAGTTGTCAATCGATGCTCAGCAACCAGATCAACATATTGATGCTTGTTCTCCTCAGTAACTTTGATATTCCGTCCACCAGGAATCAACTCATAGTCACTCACCTAGACATGCTCATCATGATTAGAATAACTCCCAATCCAATGCACCATCTCAAAAAAGTGTAAAAGAAAAGAAAATACCTGTGTCCGTTCATACAAGATCAATTTTTCTTCATCGGCATCAATGCTGAAAGTAAGATCCAGATCATCGCTGATATAATTCTGCAATCAGATCACAAACACAAGATATTAGTCACACACATTCACAATGACGACATCAGTGAGAACATTGATGTGAACAATAATAATAAACTTGCCTCAAGCATCCATTTCAAATTTTTGAAATAGTCGGGATCAATGGCTTCAATATCATGATATGTAACTTTGACACCAAGCATGTGCTTGTAGAATGACCGAGTAAAATGCACATCCAAGAGCTGGCCATCAAATAATGCTTTTCCAACCTGGATAAGGCAGAACGGAATAAGAAAGGATAGGATGACTTGCATCAAAGGGAAGTCAATATGCACTTGAAGAAATACTAACCACCCTGCCAACAAATTTGAAATAAGATAAATGTTCGGTTTGGTAAACAGAGTTTGGGTTTGGCTGAAATGTTGATTCATTGCCCACTGTGGTAAAAAGCAATGCTCCTCTGTCAAAAATAACTCTGGACAACAATTGATACCATTCCCTTGTAAGCCCACCGGCATCAATGCCTTCCTCTCCTTGGAAATGAACAGTCAATCTTCCCTTTAAATCATGAGTCGACCGCATGCGAAGCTGGTTATAAGAATCTTCTAGAACATATGCCCTTCTTACTGAAATTCTTAAAGGACTGTGGTGATGGTCATGCTGATGCTTAATCTTTGATCGGAAATGGGACCGTTTGTTGTCAAAATCGATAAATCTTGGTACCTTCAGCATGAGCGAGAAAGATTTTTCAAGTAAGCCAGGATTTTGCCTTATAAAAGCATTTAGTAGTTTCCTATGCTTTTCTGAGAACCTGACAAAAGCTGCATGTTTCTCATCTGCTTTCACAGCTGGCCCAGATGCCTTCTGCTGCGTGGCAGATGTGCTGGCATACTCAACATCAGAAATAACCGGAATCGTTGAGTCATTACCAACATCAGGCTGTGCAGGATGCAACTTCTCACAAACAACAAAGAAAGATTCTATGTAAGGCAAGATATTTTGAGAGCCCGCAGGAAGCGGAGGCATCACACCAGATGGTTTAGACACACATGGTCTAGAAGGGGTGAAAAAGTCGGATGCAGAATCTGAGTATGATTCTATCTTGCTTATACAACAGCTCAGCTCTTGCCATAAGGGCTCTAATGCTGAATTAATCTCCCAAACCTCAGAAAGGGCAGAGGATGAAACCCTATCAATCTCTTTCTCAGTCAACAAAGTTACAAGGGAACTCAATGCTTGCAGAACTCTCAAAATAGCAGCTCCATCAGAAGAAGATGTACTAAGAAGAGCTTTCAATGCTTCACTGAATAGACGTAGTTCGTCCATTGCGGATGAAGTCAACTTTTGAACTGCTTCTGACAGCTGCGTGACAAATAGCTGACAGTGAGTAGGAGCAATCGCCACCAATTTCTTCATTACATCAGCAACAACAGTGTATGCATTATCCGACAACCTGGGAGAAATAGATAAAATATCTTAGTTCATCAATCAAAATGTTGCACAATAACAAGAAATTAATCTGGTCAAGTGATGACTGGTATGAACTGCATCATTGCTACAAACAAAGGTATGCACAAGACAACCTACAAAACTAAGTGGATTAAAAAATTAGAAGAGAGCAGGATAGTTCATCACCCCTACACCTTGACCTAAGCTGGGATCTCCCAGTGAGTGTGATGATACTAGGTACACAAAACCTAAGCATACTGACAATACCCCTGGAGTAGAAATGACACAGAAAGAACATTAGGTGCATAAATATACCCTTCTTGTGCAAGCAATGAGCACAGTAGCCGGAGTTCTTCTTGTGGCAGATTACTCAATACTATCTGGGACTCACTTTCTGCACTATTACTGGAAGTAGTGGGTTTGGCAGAATCTTCAACTTTATTGGATGCATCAACCCCCGAGGACATAACACCAGAATCAGTATTTACATCTGTCTCTACTGCAGAAATCTGTGGAGCTGCAGGAAGCTTGGATGTAGGGATCAGGGATTTGTCAGTTGAACTTGGCTTGCCTCCAGCACTATCAACGATAACATCCAGTAAACGTAACAGCTGAGAACACACAGCAAATCATGTCAGCATTGTCAACAGGAGCATGAGACTGAATTGAGTGTCAAATATAGAAAAAAAACATCACCTGCTCAAGGTGAGCTATACTCCTCAAATAAAGTGGTTGGTTCAAGAGACGCAAAAGCATTGCAATAGATACGTAACCTTCATTACTTTTATCTACATCTTCCACAACCATCACAGCCTTCCCACGTGCGTCACTTGCATTATCTTGTTCTTTAATTGCAGGATAAGGGAGCCTTTGCTGAAGCAAAATTTTTGCCACATATGGATGATTTCGAGCAAGATTAGTGAGTGTTTCAAGTATTCGCCGAGACAGCAATGGGGGAACTCCTATGAAACCAAACAATATTGAAGACATCATTAGATGCATTCACTATGAAAAATGTTCAGAATAGATGTATTGGCAACATGAAAATTGTTTGAGTTACAGCTTAATTAGAAAGATTCATAATAATGCGCACCCACAAGAAATGACTGTTACAGGATGAAAATAATGGATATTACTAAAAAGAAGCAACTATTAACAAGATTATCAAGCATTCTTACCATCAAAAGATTGAGGACGAGAGTACATTACATTGCTATGACAACCATATAATCTATATGGTGGCTCAACTGCACTAAAATAATTAGCAGGCCTCTTAACATCGAGCATTAGAATGTCCATCAGAATTTGGACAAGAGAGGTTCTTGTTTCGCAATGGGCACAAAGATTTAAAAGAAGCTTCTGTAGTTGACCTTTATAGAGTGGCTGCAAAAGTCAACACATGTTACGCATGAGGCAAGTAAGAAGGAAAGCTTTGAGGGGTATCTTCCTATCAAACATTAATACCTGGACTATACGGAACAAACGAATCATGGCATGCAAAGCTTCCGTATCAACTAGAGGTACTCCATCAGCTTCAACAACCTTAGCACCACTGGACCGGCGTGATGAGGTGTTTCCACCAACACCGTCCGGACCAGAGCCAATACCTTCACGTCTAGAAGTCTCACCTCTACGACTTCTTGGATACATGCCAAACAAGGTACGACTATAACGGTGTGCGTACCTCTCGCGCAACATATTTGCCTCCGCAACAAGAGCAGGTGTAAGATTGGCAAGAATAGTATCAGGAGAAGTTAACAGAACCTGAAGAAAACACAGAAGAAAATTTTAGAAACAACCTCACTTATATATAAAGAGGTTGATAAATGAACTTGCCTCTTCTCGTAAATCAGAAGGGAATGTTGCAATTATCGAAACCGTGTCCATTTCTACAGGTTGGCCTTCCAATTCCTGAGATTGATGCATCCTCTGTGCTTGCTGTTGAGCTAGAACCTCTGCTCGAATATCTGCAGGAAGAGCTGCAAGAAACTCTGGATCGATATCCCCATTGTTTTGAGGCTCAGGATTTGATGTTTGTGCCACTTGACCTTGCTGAGCTGATAGGACTTCAGCGCGCAGCTCCTCAGGAAGAGCATCCAGAAAAGCAGGATCTATTGCACCTGAGCCAGCATCACTATTGACCTGCTGCTCTGATGATGGACCTTCTTGGTCTGCATCTCGACTAGAATTTTCAGAGACTTCAGTAACACTATGAAGGGATGCATCTCTACCACCTGCAGGAGATGAATGACTCAAAGGCATATTTGCTCTTCTTGTGCGCACAACCTGTGAATCTCCAACTATTCGATCAGCAGAAACCTGCCTTTCTCCACCATCGTCATGGCCATCAGCACTTCCAATCTCAACATCTAGACTGCGAAGGCTTTCACCAAAAGTTGCCCCACTACCACTACTCTCTTGGCTCACAGCTTCAACATCCCTCACAGGTCCCTCATTATGCTCAAATTGCATCTCAACTGCTTGTGACTGAGTGCCAGATGCATTTTCTTGCTGAGATGCAGTTCCTACAGGTCTGGTATCAGCATTGCTGCTGTCATCATTTGTTGAAGGAGCCAAAGTAACAACTTCCTGAATTGCATTACTTTCAACAGGGACATTTGTTGGTGCACCTCCTGAATCTTGTGCATGGCTGACTTCAACTTTACTAGGAGCACCTCCTCCTTCAGTTCTGTTCTTATTGGATGACTTTTCAGGGCTAGGACGCCTTAATTGAGAGACAAGCAAATCCTCAAGGCCAGGTGGAACAACCCCAGTACTTGAACCACCACTCTGCTGGTTACCGTCAGTCCACAAGTTCAACCGCTGTCCATTGCGGCCACTCCTCAGTGATCGAAATATATTATCCAACCCTGTTGAGTTGTTCTCCATTAAATTATCTGCAAGTTTTAACAAAATACCAAACAATCTAAGGTGTTATTTTAAAACATCAAAAGCCTCTTTTACTGAACATAGTATGAACAAAGTAAAAATAGCTACTGGAATATAAATACACACAAACAGAAAATTAACTAGTTCTTAATAATAGATTTATGAATAAATCAACCTGATTGCCCTGTTGATGGATGGAATGCAGTATGTTCAACTAAAAGCGGATGGCGAGAAGGCGTTCCAGCATCACCAGTTCTACCCAAAAGACTGTAAATTGAAGTTGTCCTTCCCCGTCTAGATCCGAAAACTTCAACTGGCATCACATGAAAAGCTTCATTTGGAAAATTATTCTCCCTGCCAAATACTTCAATATGATCAAAAACATTAATTCCATTAATACTCTCATCAAGTCGCAGTATAACACCATCCTCATCTTCCTCATCCTCTTCATCCTCCTCCTCCATCACTTCATCATCAAACTCATCATCGTCAATCTCATGATCATCTTGGTCTGTATCAGGATGTGGCAAGTGATGTACTTCATCTTCCATATCGTTATGTTCCTCATCATCTTCCTCATCTTCATCTGCATCCTCACCATCGTCTCCAGACATTTCATCATCCTCATCATCTTCATCAATATTTTCTTGACCATGAGTTTGAGTTTCAAATCGTAACCCTGCATTTTCCAATCCATTCTCAAGACCTCTTGCATCTTCAGCATTGTCATGCATGTAATCATCCTCATTAGTAGGAGCATAGCTTCCGTCAAGATCTTGATCATGTTCCATATCATCAGTAACAGCTTCAGACCCACCATAAGACTGAATTGCATTGTAAGACCCACGGTCACATCCTTGAAGGGAATCACTATTGGCTTGAGATGTCATTTCCATGGACTGAGGCATCTCACCAGTATTATCCTCTCTTCCAGGTTGATTATGATCAGAAGGTTTTGTAGTACCATCACCCTTCCCCGTATTAGAATCAACTGACTGTACATGTTCCTTGGAGACCAACTCAAGAGCTTTAATAATGCCAGTGGCAACTTTGGATGAATCAGCATGGTCCAAGTCCAAAACTTGAAGAGTTCGAGTGAATGACTTAACTAGACCAGCATCAATAAAAGTGGCAGAGGCCTCTGCTGAGATGCATGAACCAGAAGGTGTTCGAGAAGCCAAAACATCATTAAGTAGATCCATAAAAACCTGAATTTCATTGCCTGGTGGCTTAACACCATTACATGACTCAACAAATTCGTTGATGATACAACTAATCTCACTAAATACCCTCTTTCTTGCCTCTGCAGAACGAGCACAGGCAGCCACCAAAAACTGGTTTGCCCTGGTGGCCAGTTTCTGTCTCCAATCACCATCAACCTTATTATCCTTCTTGGAACTTCGAGAGTGTGGAAGAAAATTGTGAAGAATATGATGGAATATTCCACCAATGCTTAAACCAGCAGGACTCTTTTGATAACTGCCCCTAATGGTGCTCATCTCAGCATCCCGTCGAAGTAGAACATGAACAGATGATGAATACATCAGTAATATCTCTGTTAAAAGCTTCAGAATAAAGACAACTTTAGCAAGGGATGCAGAAGCTTCCTGACTACTGGTTTCATTCGCCTCAGACATGGTAGCAACAGCTTTTCCTTTTCCCTTGCCTGTAGAGACATCGATGTCCATGTCACTTGAGGTTGAAGGCACAAGATGTACATTTGGGGCAATGTCATCCTTTCTCGGAGGAACAAAAGTGCATACAGAATCAAGAAGTTGTTCTACCACATTAATAAAACTTTGAGGAGGCTTTTTATGACTTTTTACACTCTTAGAATTGGAGTCATGAATTTTGCCATGGCCAGAAGCTGCTGTGTTTGAATATCCCAAACCAACCTTCCCATCACTATTCTGCACTTTGTCTTTTTCCAATGATTTATCCTTCTCTTTTTCTTTCTCCTTAATTTTGTCTTTATCTCGATCCTTCAACAAAACAACATAAGGTCTTTCACCTACCATTTCAACTTGGCACACAGATTTTGCAGCTTGCATGAAAATTGCTGGGTCTCGGGAAATTACAGAGGATAAGTTTGAAAGGAAATTGCGAGGATTGGCCCTTCCATTTGGATGCCGGTTAGATGCAACTACAAGACTATGTTTTATCTCAGATTCCATTGCTTGCTGAAGTGTTTGGGGATCCTCAAGTACATGGCGCACAATACTAGCAGCAACATTATCAAATCCAGGGAAGAGGCTACTTGTTGGCAGAGAAAGAAGTAAACTTAAACCACCAGCATCTAAAAAGGTAAGAGCTACAGAATGATTCCTTGTAAGATTGGAACAAAGCAGCAGAACGGAATGCATGGTGTCTGAGGGAAGTTGGTTCTTCATACAACTGCAAGCAACCTCAACAAGTCTCTTCTGCTCATTTATATCTGCATACTTTGTAGAGAGTCCCAATGCAGACTGCAACTTGTTTTGCCTATCTTCATCGATCGTAAGTGATGTCTGCTGGTTATTCACAGCATCCTTCTTCAACTGCTCAGTAATGTCAGAATTCAACTTCTGATCCAGTTGCAACAACCTGTCTAATGCTAGAAAAGCAGCTGTAACCCATTTTGGCACCTGCTTTTTGTCCGTACTGTCAAGACTAGATTCCCACTGGCAGAGTAAATCTGAGGCAATTTTTATCAAACCACTCTTCGAAGCAGCTTCACGTGCCACAGCATCTTCATTAAGAATTAAAGCAAGAACATGAAAAAGAGCTGCCAGCATGGTGTTATTTCCGTTACTAGAAACCAAGCCACATTCCTTGATCCGGTCAACAATAAAAGTGATGACATCAGATCTATATTTACCATCATCCTGAGAACATATCATGACAAACAAGTCACGAACAGGAAAAGCAAGCGGCTCCTTCAAAAGCAGTTTTGCACAAGTAGACAATAACTCATCAACAGGAGGAAGTTGGACAGTCTCTTCCTCAAGCTGTTGAGAATTATCATGTCCTGCAGCATCCTTTGTTTCGGATTCCGAGTTTCCAAGGGACATGGCAAGTGCACGGGCAAGTTCATCATCTTCTTGTGTCTCCTCCTGATGGGTGAACAACCACTCCATAGCCAACTCCACACTATTTGACCCAACTTGCCTCAAAGCTTCCTCAGCTCTAGATCTAGAAAATCCCATCTCCACAATGGTTGAAATGGTTGCTTCATTAGGAGGCGGTCCGGTAACACGAGCACTCCCACTGTTATTTACATTTTTTACTTCAACGCCTGAATATACATGCCGAATGATAGAGATAATGGTTGCAATAAATTCATGACTACAATCGACAAACTGGGGATGAGTCCAAACAGGAAGCACGGTCTTTAACACCGTTGACTGGAGGACCTTAACAAAAGTCTCAGCATCACGTGGGAAAGGTGCATCACCATTTGTAAGAGGCTGTGCAAGCAAATGCTTTGTGAAAGATGATAATACATAAGAGGAGGTCACAAGATGGTCCATCAATTTACCATAACTTGCTAAAGAACCATAAATCCACGAATTATCAGTGTCTTCCTTGTCATCTAGCTTTGCATTTGCATCATCAGTATCCATAGGCGAGGCAGGAGCCCTATTAACTGTAAAAAGCAGCTGACTGGTAGCTTCAAATGTGGTCAACACAGATTGAATAACTCCGCGTCCATACAAGCAATTCAGAAGAACAGGATTGCATGATTCTGGCCTCTCCATCAGAAAAGTATCCAAAAATTCTATCACTTTCCCCAAATACCGACACTTGGCAGATATGGAGGCTTCGGTTCCCGAAATATTTCCATGGCCACCAAAATTCATGTGATCGAGAGCAATAGATGCAAAAGTAGAAGCCACTGACTTTGAAGCTGGGCTTACATTCACAATATCATCACGTCGACGCGAAGGTAGCAGCATTACTTTTCCTAGCTCCTGGAACAAATGGGTAATATGAAATGAAAGTGATTTAACCATGTCACAACAGGTGCTATAATATGGCCTCTGCTTGTCAGATTCCTTCTTATTAGTAGTCCCAGAATTATCATCTGAATGATGCAACTGATTAGAAGTAGTTGACCGCATGCTTGAAGGCCCAACAGAAATTGATCTGTGTTGAGAACCAGGGGAACGACCCAAATCTCGATACAGGTTTATGAGGTCAAAAAATTGGGATTCAATACTCCATCCTGATGTCCTCCTTCTCAGTAATGGATCAAGAAACTGTCTGAAAGAATTGAATCGTTGTTCTTCAGTTTCATTTGCATCTGCCTCTGTTTGTTGTGACCCAGAAGAACAAGCACCATCTTCCTCAGTCTGAGTCTTTGTATTCTCAAGCAGGGCAATTTGCCACAGAACTTCACGGTGCACATGTCCAATGTCTTCCAGAACATCCTTACTTCCATTTCCGAATTCAGTAAGCAATGCAGTCACCCAACGATTGTCTTTTGATGCAGCAAGAAAGAGAAGAAACTCAACAAGGAAGAGTGAGGAAAATATGCCATTATCGGGTGTTATCCTTGGATCCAGCAACAAAGGTTCAGAAGCTGCACCAAACCCAGCTAGTGCTTTCTTCATGTGTTCTCTAAGGGAGGAACAGAAGGCACGTGCAAGAGGAGAAGAATGATGTTGAGCAAACCCCTTAAAAACCATGGTGCTATGTAAAGCAATAGACATGCCATCTGACGATTGTGCAATAGTAGGTCGCAATAACAACTTCAATAGAGCATCAATTCCAGATTTTTCCACAAATAATCGGCATGTTTCAGAATTTTCCATAGTCCTGTGAACCAGTACCATCAAATGAAAAACACATAGCTGAATAAACTGCTCATCACTTATTCCTTCAGCGGCTGAATCTTCTTCTGTGCCAACAAGGCAACAATGGCCTTCATTTTCTTTGGCTTCTGAATCCGTCTCCATTGCGGTATCATCATTAGCTTTTCTTGAAGGTCCTGCACCATTTCCCTCTCCAAGTGATGCAATCTTATGAATGATTTCAATGATAATGTCAACACCAGCACTTCTCAATGAAGATACATGACGGAGAAGTTCCTCAATGGAATTTGCCAGCGGAACAATAGCCTCATTCATGGCCAAGACATACCTTTTACTAGTGAAAATGTCAACAAGGAATCGCAAAGATGAAGATTCTCTCACAGCTTCTAACCCTTTAGCATTAAGACAAATGGCCCCAAGACCATTTGGGATGCATGTCAAAGCCTTTGATGAAGGAAGTATTCCAGATCTAATTGATGACAAAAATGCATCAGGTAGACCCATTTCATGAAGAGCAGAAAAACATGTTGGATCTTTGTGTATTATTTCGCTCATAACAGTTACAGCTGAATAATAAATGTCACCCCCAAACTTATCTACATTCCCAAATATCAAAACCAGAGTTGCAGGTAGTGAGCTGTCCTGAGAATGTTGGGATCTAGTAGAGTTCACAGGTGCATATGTTGCAGAACCAAGTGCCTTGAGGGAGACCTTTATGAGCCGTTTCTGGGCATACAATTGATCAGCATTATGTCTGGAGCTTTCACCAGTGAGCATCATATCATCACCATTTTCTCCAACCAAACCAATGACCCTCTGTACCTCCTTCTGTAATCTTTGGGCCAATAACTCAATACCACCCAACTCTTTAAACAAAGATACAGCTGAGCCACTATAATCCATAAGCTTCTGAAGGGTTTTCACAGCAAAACAGACTAGATGAATGTGTGAGGGATCAGAATCCTCCAGCAAAGGCAAGAAAGTAGGTACCATGCCTGAACCCCTAACATTACTCCCAGAAGTTGAGGTTGAAACAACATGTAGAAGATAGAATTGGAGAAGTGCCTCAACAAAGGCAAGGGAAGATGGATCATTAGAACTCTTCAATTGCAAAATAGCCCTCTGGAGCACATTCAGCAGTATCATTCTGTTCCCACCAGCAAAACTGATACTAGATCCACTGAGAATCCGAGCTCGTTCATGTGATGATGTATAGGCAGCTAACTGAGCTCCTAACGCAAGCATTGCTAGTGTTCTAATAGATCCAGATATAGTTTCCTCAGATCGTACAATTCTGATCAATTCATTTGTATATTCTGGTTCATTAGCAAAAAAGGACACAAGCTCATCATGAGCATCTCCAGATTGAACTAACACAATGAAAGACAGTAGGCAGATCCTGCTGTAAAGCCTGCATATTCTAGGAGATCGAAAAGCCCGAGCATATCTAATTCTAGTAAGCAATGAAAATCTAAGCTCTGCAGGAACATTATATTGTTCAATGTGTTGCTTCATCAGAGATAAATCATCTTCTTTGCACAAGTGTAAATCTGGCTTGTGTATAACTCTCAATGCAGGGGGAGATGGATCTTCACTGTCTTCCTTGCTTGGAACACTGGGTCCATGCAATTCAAAATAAAGTGTAGAACCAATGCGGTAATTGGCTTGGTTAGAGCCACTCTCCACATCAGAAGGAAACAAGGACAGTGCCTCATCTTGAGCTTTCTCATTTGCCGTAACACAAGAGTACAACCCCAGGCCCTCCTCCTTGCTTCCCCATCCCTGTGCTAGGGACAATAGATAGCTGTTCACCGAACCACAGCCAACCATCTTTGCACTTCCATGAAGCTTCGAGGGATTTATTTTTACAAAAGCTGAAAGAGTTTCTAACGCAGCAATAAGAATCTCAGGATCTGTTGATGCTAGTAAAAGCTTGAAATGCTGAAAGGGAAAAGAGAAAATATTAGATTTTAGAAGGGAAAATTTTTCTGATAAAGTATGAACCACTACACTATGAGACAGGGGAAGGAAACAATGAGAATATATTTAATTAAGAACAAATACAGGCATAATTTCTGCAACTAACCTCTAAACCATCAAATGAACTCTTGTTTGGACAATTCTCTAAAATTATCTGCATTACGCGTAATATTTGCAGAATTGCATGTTTTGGGAATGCGCTGTCATCTTCTAGATTACCTGACAGCGTCAAGTCATTTCTACATGACAAATATGTCTTGAAGTATGTATCAAAATGAAGTAGCAACGGTCTCCAATGATGAAAGTTCCCCTGGATGAAAAACAGCATATATATAAGAGACTGGAAGAAAAGGGGACAAGAACAAACCATAGTTAATGCAGCAAAGCTATTCCAGTATTACCTTGTTGTACTCCCACCGAAAACCTGAGAGCGGTATAGCTATATCTTGTAATGGGCATTGGATGACCTTGTCAATGAATGCTTTTACCTTTGGGGGCTGAAACCAATCAATCACAACTTTAGATGATGTTACATGGGTAAGGATAAAAATGACAACACGTGTATGCATAGAGTTATCCATGTCATTCCAACTATGAATATGCACCCGAATCCATCCAAGAATGCAAGCAAATCTAAACATACTTATTCATGTATGTATGTTGTCTGTGATAATCAATTTTGACAAAGGAACAATTCTATTTTAATTAAAAAAATAAATAAATAAATAAATAACTCATCACATACCAAAACCCTATCAACAATTTTTCACGCACATGCAAATAGAGCACCAAAATTTAAATGGACCACCTAAATACCTTGTCACTAAAAACAAACACTGCCACTAAAAAAGTGCATGCAATAAGAGAAGTAAACTTACTCTCAACTCCCTCCTTTTATTTTCTCCGCCTCATTATGCTACAGTTCTCTTTACTCTAAATAATGAACATCATTTACGAAACATTTTTCTTTTTCTTTAATAAAAATTTACACAAGTACGGTTTTACCGTATTTTGTAGGAAATAAGAATAGCAAATTGTTTTCTATGAACACATATATGACAAAATGCATTTCATTAAAAGTTTGCATCTCTCTACATCTTACATTATATAATATATACTGTGACAACTGTTACCAAAACCTAAGATTCAATAACATGAAATAATACCCTAAACTGCATGAGATGCACATACACAAAACAGAGAAATGCATTTCATATTTTCATCGATTTAAAAGACACTCATGAAAATAAGGACAGCTGAGCCTAAGCAATAGTTTTCAACCATTCTATGATTGCCAATTTGTGGCAAAAGAAATAATACATCAAAGCCGAAGCAGTATCAATGATTAATTACTAACAATAATGAAAGTATATGTTTAAGAAAGTCGTTACCATAAGGCAAAGATCATATAATGATTACACTGTCACTAGCGAATGGCTAATAAAATTGGCAGCTGGTAAATTCCAGAAATAAAATGGATCCTAATTGAATTTCAAGGAAACATACTTATAAAATCACCATTTATTACAATAATTTTTCCAGTATTGTAATTTATAGTACACCAGCTTTCACTAACCATAAGAAATGGAAGCTACTATGCTTCAGTTATCTGCTTTGTATAGTAATTACCTCATAGTTATATTATATTTACTATCTACTATATATAATGGGGATTGGGGTGAGGTTTGGTGCACAATTTTTGTTCATAAAATATCCTTCATCATGTATATCCATAAAATATATATAAAAATATATTTTTTATTTCTAAAAATTGAACCCAAGACCTCTTAGCTAGAGTGCAGGATTCATGTTGACCAATCTCACATTTATTAATATTATACATATTTAATAAATAAAACGGTGGACGAAAAGGCACATGTGCCTATTAATACACTAGTCTACTAAAATGAGAATTGAGAGTTTTGGTGCACAAATTCTTTTTTCCCCCCAAAACATATCCTTATTATTCATAGAACACATTTTGCTATTCCTAAGAACTTTTAACAAGAGAACAAAATCCTTACCATATCAACTGATCCCATATTTTTTATTGTTGCACACATTTAATTAATTTAATAAAATGGTGGATTAATAGACACAAAACATGCCTATTAATCCCACTAGTACAGTAGTACACTAGTACAATGTTATGGAATAAGCAAAAACAATTCAAAATTTTGAAATGTTAAATACATCCCAAAATAATATATACGAAGCATTGGTAATTAGTTCAGGTTAACCCTCATTCAGTCAATTCAGTCAATCTGTGACCAAACTCAGGTAACTCAATTTGTTGTACCAAACACCACAAACAGAATATACACTACAAGAAATGGCTAGTGCTACAATCAACAAAGTACACCACATGCTTGATTTGACAAAGCAGCGTTTCCCGGCTGCCAATCTCATGACAAGCCAGTAAATCATTTTGGCAATTATATAAACCATTGTCAATTATAAATATGTATCTTCATCAAAATGAAAAAGCATTTTTGAAGAAGCTACAAACTTTGCCTTCTCACCAAAGGAAAGAACAAGTCAATTTATTCCAGAACAAGCAAGCCACATTTTCCCCCAAAAGATAATCCAAATGATTCATTAGTTTTACTGGCCATGTCAATTACTATGATGCCGCATATTCATTTATTTAACATCACAAGCAAAGCACTCAGGAACCTTGCTTTAAAATAAAATTAAAAAAAATTACCGGAGAAGAAGAAAGAAATAAAGGGCATGAGAATTTCAGGGTGACAACAGACAAGTACTTTTGTCAAATGCAAATAACAAGAGAACGCAAATAACAACATATTCTAAGACCTCTTAACAAAAGAGTCCTCCAACAGTTAAACACAAATAAACAAAACAACTGAAAAACATCTAGACACACAAAAGGAGGGGAAAGAAAAACCTTAATTGGGGTTTACAACTAATTACAAATTACCCAGCAGTTAACAAAGTGATCACGTTAAACCCTAATCACGAAAACACAAAACGGTGCGTTTTGAGAAAGAGAGAACTCACAGGCTCAGAGTCCAACTTCACGGAGGGGCCAATGGCGCCCTCGGCAGAGAGCAGTTGCCGCAGCCTCGACGGCCAACTGGATCTTAGGGTTGTCATCTCACCTCAACTCTACTCTGAACTACACTGCCTGAAAAAAAATCAAATTAAATTAAAATTAACAAAATAAATTATCAGATTATTAACAGCTAAAATCCAAAGCTTTGTACAATAGATTAGATTAACATAAACCGGTTCCAGAAAGCAAATACCCTAATCAGAAATTCATAACTAAAACAACTTATTAACGAAAGCAAAACGAAATTGAAATAAAAGAAACCGATCAAACTTGTGATATCAATTAAAATACATATACCTGTTGGAGATTGGAATATTGTGTAAACAGAAAATTAAAGGAAGAAAATAAAAGGTAAGAGGTACCTGAGAGAGATGAGAGAAAAGGGGGATGTGTGAATACACATCCGAAGTGCGAAGAGAAAAGAAGAGAAGAAGACGCGAGACAAACTACGAAGCGAAACGAAACCCCAACAGAGAGAGAAGGATTGAGAAACGCGGTGTGGTATTTGCTGTGTTGGGTGTGAGTCTCAGAAAATTTTACTCGTTTTCTTTCCACACGGATGTGTGTGTGCTGGTAAAGGGGGAGAAAAGTGTGTTATATAGGCAGTGAGAACTGAGGCGGAGGAGTCATTTCTACTGCTA
The DNA here is from genome assembly GCF_014773155.1 of Arachis stenosperma. Taxonomy (NCBI): domain Eukaryota; kingdom Viridiplantae; phylum Streptophyta; class Magnoliopsida; order Fabales; family Fabaceae; genus Arachis; species Arachis stenosperma. The sequence continues at coordinate 75,204,105 of NC_080383.1, forward strand.
TGTCTCTGGAAAAAAATAAAAAATTAAAAAATTTGTTGCTTTTACCTTGAGTTGGCACCTAGGTTTTTCTAGTATTCCAACGTAGATATATAGATATACTTTAAGATTGGTTATGTTGGGAATTAGAATTCATTTTAGAGTTAAATTTATTTTTTATTTTAAAATAACTAAAAATAAATCATTTAAATTTTTTTGAAATTTACAACTTTTATGTTTCTTTTATTTATAAATCAGACTAAAAAAAAATTAATTTCTAAATCAATTTTTACTTTTAAATTTAATATGTCAAATATTAAAAATATCTTTATTTATAATTAATACAATAATTTTGTCAAGAATAAAATAATAAAAAATCATTCATATAAAATTTATTTTAAATTAAAAAATTAAATTTTATTCTATTAATATATTAAATTATTTTAAATCATAAAATTAAATTTTAAATAAAAATAATTTTTTTTTAAAGATAGAAAATTTTTTTCTCATATTAAATAATTTTCAAACGAACTCTTTTTCAATGCTTTCATTTCTATTAGAAATTTTAAATATACCAATAATCGATCATTTTTAATCCAAAATGATATTACTAATTTTTTTTCTAAATAAAAGATTATGAGTAAAGTACTAAAATTTGTCATAAAGGATAGAATTGTATTTGCTGATCTTATTATATATTTTTTTTTGGTGACTTGATCTTATTATATTTGAGTTAGTTAAAAATTAATTAAAAATTATTAAATTATAATTTTAATTTACTTTTGATATAATATTTTATGATTTATGTTTGCAAACAAACCTTTTCCATTTAATTGTCACACAAAGAGAAAGAGAGGAAACAATTATAAGGGGAACAAAACACAGAAATTCAATTTAACGAGCTGTCTTAAACCAAATTCTGATTATAGAATATTTAAAATTGATATGCGTGTATTTGTGTGTATATGCATACATCCAAAAACACATAAATAAGAAATTTAAAGTTTTTATTGTATTTTAAAAAAGTATTATGATCAATCTAATAGTAATAAATGTGAAATAAATATCTCTTTAAAGATAACAATTTAATTGTACCTTAAAACCCTAATAAATTCAAGTTTTTGTTATTTTTTGTTTATAATTCTCAACGATTTTAGAGATATATTTGTTGAAAATGGTTCAAGAATAAAATACTATTGTTAAGGTCTTGAATAAAAAGTTTGTCAAATTAATTTTTTTTATGGAACAAGTTTAAACGTTGAAATGACAAGATAATGTTTCTTCTTTTGGTTCTTAATCTTGCATATGTGGTCGATCTAAAAGATTATACCAATTATCAATGCCGCCAAAAATGTCCCAAAGGAAGAGAAGAAAAATATTATTAAATTAAACAAAAAATATAATGAAGATAACTTTGCATGTCAAGATCATATTTTCAATATTTTATCCAACTGGTTTTATAATCTTTACATGTCAATTTAATCATCATTAGAGATTTGAATATCTTTAGTAGAAAAGTATAACACTGAGTGACAAAAAATAGATAAGTTCATTATGCTAAAATATTTTAGATTTGTCGTAGTTGATGTTACACCTATTATTCATGAATATTATCGTTTCCACAAGAAATGACGTTACATAAAAAATGTAAAGTTTTGAAGAAAATTGCACAAAAGGTTAACTTAGTGAAAGAGAATGACTTAGTTATACAGAAAAAATATAAAGTACGGATATTCGTTTGTGATAGAGCTTAACATAGTAACAAAAGAAAAATCACTTGAATGTGATTAGACTATGGATTACTTTTTATGTTTGTAATAATTGCAACTAATTCAAAACATTAAAAAAATAAACAAAAGAGAGGTTAGACTGAGTAATAACAATTCAACCAAAGTTTATAATAAAAAAATGTGGAACTAAACTTCACATATGAAAAGAAATTAAGTTTGATTAATGAACTTTATATTTCAGATTTAAAGAAGAATTTGGAATATGTAAGTTTCTTATGTAAAAAATGATTTAAAGTTGAAATAAAATTCGATAAAAATGATCTTACTTAAGAATAATGTATTTACATAGAAAGAATATTATACTAAAAGCATGTTCAAACTTAGTATTAATAATGAGGTAAATTTTTTTATATGTTATCAATTTTTGTGATTTATGATATAATAGATTAGCACACTTAAATTATAAGTCATATTTATCTTAATAATAAAGATTTTAACAAGAAATATGATATTCGCATACAATTCAAAATTATTAAGATACTATTTTTCTAAAGTTGAAAGGAACAAACATTTATCATAATTAACTCATAGTGATATTTGAGAATTAAATGTCAATATTACTAGAGAAAAAAATGTATTTTTTAACTTTTATTGATTGTTCTAGATTATATATGTGTTTACTTAGAAATAAATATGAAGCTTTTGAAATGTTTAAAAACTATAAAATAAAAATTAGAAAACATGCATAATAAAAAATAAAAATCCTATGTATTGATAGAGGTGGAGAATATTTTTTTAATGAATTTGATAACTTTTGTGAATTACATGGTATTATGCATAAATTCTCAACTCCATATACTTTGCAACAAAATAGTTGACAGAAATATGATTTTGTCTTACAATTTATGGGATGAGATATTATTGACAATACGTCATATTTATAATAGGATACTATCAAGATATAAAAAGAATTTTCTTTATGAAATATGAAAAATAAGAAAAATCTAATTTGAATTACTTGAAAATGTGACATGTTTAGCCTTTTTCAAATTCCTAATAAAAAAATTAAATTGGGCCAAGAATTATAAAAGACACTTTTATAAGATATGATCAAATAATATTTTTATTGACAAATAATAAACGAGTTTTTTTAGACTATATGATTACTTGGTCAAAATTTAACCAATAAAATTTTTTACCAATATACTTAAATTAATTAAACTGCACAAAAATATTTTAGAGATATTTTGGAAATGAGATAACATATTATGTCAGTATTATTAATGAGAAAAGAGTTTCAAGTTTAATTTTAATGAATAACTTTTCTAAAGTTAAGAGAAATTCAATTTAGATTAAAGTTATTTTTCAATACACTAAAATTCAGAGGATGAAGAATAAAACTCATTTCTTGAATAAAATATCAATGCATTAATCAAAATAGCAGCACAATAATATTAATCCATCAAAATAAATAGAATTCCTAACCTTTACAATGGAAGTGTAGTTGCTCATAGTGCAGAGAAATTCTAATTGTGTAAAAAAATAAAAATTAAAAAAATGCGAAAGAGGAGAAGAGACGATGCAGGGCAAATCTCTCCTCCTTTTATATCTTTCATCTTAATTGATTCATAAATTAAAGTAAAACCTAATCATATAATTTCTTATTTTCTATTTGAATTTAAAATAATATAATAAATTCGATGTTGATTGCGTGACGGATGTAGAACCCAGGGCTTGGAGAGCTACCGACGCTAAATGCCAGTGATATGGCGTTTAACGCCACCCTTTCCGAGACGATTTGTGTGCGTTCCTAGTCCAGCGCTAAACGTTGATGGTGTGCCGTTTAGTTCCAACATACTCGAGAAGAATGAGAAGTTTTCTTGGTCCAGCACTAAACGTCGGTGATGTGACATTTAGCACCAACATGGCAGAGAGAATGTGAAGAATTTAAGTCCAGTACTAAACGCCGGGAGAGTTGTGTTTAGCGCTACAATGCATAAGAGCGTTATGAGAGCTTTATGTCCGGCACTAGTGTTTAATGCCACAATGTCAGAGAGGGTTGTGAGAGCTCCCCTCTTGTTTTTCTTCTTCTTAATCTTTGCCAAATCTTCATCCAATGCTACCTTAAATCATTAGAAGACCACAAAAACTCAAATCATTAGAAGACCACAAAAACTCAAAGTAGCATTGATTAAGGCCTCATTATTTTTTTATCATAAATTCATATATTTTATATTTGTCTTTTTATACTAAGTCAAATCAGTCTCAGATCTTCAAAAGATTTCTGTGGACTTATCTTTTCAAATATTTACTTCTTAATTCACATAAAATCTTTTAATTACTTTTCTTTGGAAACTTTTTCAAATTATTTTGAAAAGTCACTTTTTGTTTTTCAAAATTTTTTTTATTACAGTTATTTATTGTAAACTGCTCATCTTTCTCACCTCATTTTTTTATTATTTTCAAAAATTACATTCATAGTGTTCCTTAAATGAGATAGAAGGTGGCTACTCGTAGAGGCTCTTTTATAAACCGTCCTCCCAAAACTCAAACATACACCCACATACATATTCACATTCACATTCACTCTTGCTCCTTTTCACATTTCTCATCTATTCCCAAAACCATGGCTCGAACAAAGAACATTTCTCGCCGTCCCACTATAGGATCTCTAAACACTGGAACTTCTCAAGCTAATGTGACCAAGGACAAGAAACCTATGACAGAGGAAGATCCTCCACTGTCTCCTCTTCCTCATCAATCCTCCTCTCGTTCTAGAGGATGCTCTACCTTCCAAGGTCTATCAAATCGTTCAAACCGAGGTAGCCGTCGTCCTATGTTTCAAATTTCATTTTGGAAATCTTCCACACTCGTTTCAATCCCTTTTATTTTTTCTCTAGTATGAATTTTGAGTTTCACAAGGCTGTAGTGGCTAATGTTTTCTTATTTAGATGTATTAGCTAAAAAAAGGTTTAAACTTTGTGGATAACATTATTTTTCAAGACTAAGAACATCTTTTCAAAATTCAATAACTATTGTATCCTGAGTTGGTTCTTGAGTTTTATGCCAACATATTTTATCATGAAGAAAACATCCACTCATATGTAAAGGGCCGTGAATTTTTTTTTTAACAAAGATGCTATTAGTAAAGCCCTAGGTTATTATGACCTAGGTGTTAATATTTACACTTTTAGAAAATAGGATGATGATATTGGTATTTCACACCAAGAGGTACTGACCAACATATGTGTGAATATTTCTCTCATAGATGATGTTACTCCTAATCATTAGTCTCTAGGTCCTATTAGAGCCCAGCTGCACCGCATCATTATTCATATTCTATTGCCCTAAAGCGATTCTTATCAAAGAGTCACATTTTGTGACACCTTAGTTCTCTATGCCATTCTAAACAAAGTTAATTTTTTTTGCATATTTGGCGATGCGTCACATGTTTGACTACATTAGAAGCGATAAAAATATTTTTTTATCATATGACATATTTTTAACTTGCATTTTCGAATACTTTAGTGTTGATTTCACTAATGAGAAATAAGAGAATAGAACCTCTTATCTGAAACACGGTGGTGCAATAAAAAAATCAAAAGAAAAATGGACTGCTGTGGTGTGGGATGGGATCGAACTCCGGCTTTTCGGGTAGCTAACTCTCCGGTTTGGAATTCCTAGCCTGATGCTTTATAGTGGGACTAAGTCCTCTCGAATGAAACCTGGTTTCGACCCGAAGCGATAGGTTTGGTCTACCACAGTAATGAAACACTGAAAAAAACACTATTATGAAAAAAAGATGAAGATGAAAGCATTACTCCATCCTCGGCTGCGAGTACATCTTCCTCCCACAAGTATTTGATTAATGGAGTGGTCAAGAATGTTCTATAAGAGTTTGTCAATATGACCAAACACCTCGTCAAATCCAGCAAAAAAGCAAAAAAATTGGCGGTCCAAAATGGAAATTCTCTGAGAAAGTCTCAGGGTCGAATTGAAGTACTTCTAAAGTACTTGGGAGAAGAACTGATTCAATCTTACCAAGAGGATGAAGAGCCCTTGGGAACCGAAGATGAGGGATCTAATGTCTAGAGAATTGTTTCTATTGATGCTAATTAAAAACTGTTTCTTTTATATTTTGATCTTTTGATACACTTTCTTCATAGCTGGATGACTGTAATTTGACTAGTCAGATTGAACTTTGAACTGTATAGTTTGTGTCTAACAAAATATTTTATGCAAGGACATTGTTACTTTGGTTTCATTTTAACTTTTTTTATGACAAAAGAGGGAGTAAAAATGAAAAATGAATTGATAAATGCATTGCTATGATGATTTGTAGTATAGGCTGGGTTAATATGTTAGATGAATTAGTTGAATTAGTAGACCAAGTTATTTTGTAAATTTGTGGATGATAGGTTAATTTTTTATGTTTGGCATTATCATTGGCTAGAGTTTTTGTACATACATTGTTATTTTAATGACGATTAAAGGTTTAGAAAAAGCACACATTAAGGGGATCAATCAGAATAAAAGAAAGGGGGAGACTAACATGAAATTGGATTATCAAAGGTAAGTATCATAAACTCTTCTCACCTCTTTTAATTATAATTCATTTTCTTAAAGAATGTTTGTCATGAGTTTGAGAAGAATAATAATAATTATTTGATTATCATAAAATATTATTGGTTGGGGTAAAAGCCCAAAATTTTTTGTAATGTGTGTGATTGTTGTGCAGAAAAATAAAATACAATCAAAACAGATCCAAGTCCATTGCTAGCACTCACATCCTCTCTTTTAGCCCATAACTAATATGTAAAATTCACTTGCCAATACTCATTTCTCTCCTTTGGCCGGTGACCAATGTGTAGAACCCACAATCCAAAGTTGATAAGATGTTTCACAAGTTAAATGATATGTTTAAAAGTGGGTTTAAGCAAAATAAAAAAGTTAATCACCTAGTTTGATCATTGAAAAGGAAAAAGAGGAAAAAAAATCAAAGTTGGATGCAAAAGAAAAAAATCAAATTTGATTTAGTACAGGAGTAAATCAAAGAAGCTAAGTTACCATCTTTGTGCAACCAATCTAGCTTGTTGAAACTACCATTATCTCAGCTGCACATTTTCGAGTAAGAAGAAGAAAATGGAGGTTATTTTTCTCTGTTGTAAATCAAATGTCACAATTGAAACTTGGAGTCAAATAATGGATCAATGGTTCAGATCTTTGAAGTCAAAAGAAAAGGAAGAAAGCGAAATAGTTAGGTTAGAATCCAAGCCAACTCTACTATCCATGAAAATTCGCTGATGTCCCATCTCTTCTCTGCGTCTCTACTCTGATTTCTGGGAAAGACGATGAATTCAAAAGAACTCTACTATTCAGAATCGGTATCCTCACCAAGCTTAAGTTTTGGAAGCTTTACTCTTATATAAAAGAGTAAACAACCAGAAATTGAACCAAAGAAAGTGAGTACACTGTTTGGGTCTTTATAGCTTTCAAACTATACCTTCTTTTTCTTGATAGTTTTACATTAAAAATATGTTCTTCAGTTTTATCTTTCTTTGTTTCAATCAATGAAAAAAGGTAAAATGTGAGGTATTAGTAAAAGTCATTGAGAGAAAAGGCAAAGAGAGAAATCTTGGAGAAAAGTCAGAGATTATGTTAATCTCTTTTGTAATTGTTTCTATTTTGTATTCATGAGCTTGAGAGGTTTTCCTTACTAAGTTAGGTGAGCACTTAGTGTTGAGAGTCTAGGAAGTGAACCTAGCCAAACCAAGTTTGGGTAAAAGTTTAGTTTGTCCCTAATAGGATTAGGTTGAATCCTTGGAAATTGGTGTGTGCAAATCTGTGAAAAAGATAATGGAAATTCTATCACAACTACTGGATGTAGGTCACATTGCACAATATGGTTGAACCATGATATATGGTTGTGTTTTCTCCTATCTGCTCTTTCTGCTTTGCTCATTATGAGATAAAATAAAATTGTCTCTTACTTAATCAACTTCACAGAAGTCACTGCAATACAGAGTGTTAACTTCTCATCATTGTTTTGTTCCTGATTCATTCAGTGAGAGACAAATTGAATTTATTTTCTGCATAATCAATGTTACAGACTTTATAGCAGCCTTGTTTAAATCCTAGTTTGAAGTTTAAAGTTTCAGGTTTAAAAGAGGCCATAAATCCAACCCTCCTTTCTCTATGCTATATATTGAGAACCTTCATCCATGTATTTGAACTTCCTCCAAACCAACATCGTTACCAACTTGGGCGTCAAATAAATTAGGAATTCGAGTCTCCATATCCACACTTTGGGCCTCCACTTCCACATCAACATCATTAGTGTTACCACCACCAACATTGTAAGGTCCCACATCGGTTGGGGAGGGGAACGAAGCATGTCTTATAAGGGTGTGGATACCTCTCCCTAGCATGACGCATTTTAATGAGTGAGTATGGGAGGGCTTCGGCTATCGTCCCTATCGTCAAAGGCAAAACCGTGAGGCCTTGTGTGCCAAAGCGGATAATATCGTGCTAGCGGGTGGTCTGGGCTGTTACAAACATCTAAATAACCATCCTCATAGGAAAAATCATCCCGCTCTGATATCTTATACACTATAAACAAGTCAACAACATCCTTTTCAATTCCAACATGCACCGTAGCCATTACATCTGCATTAGTCTTCAATAGTCTCAACTCTTCATCTACACTCAACCCACAATCTTTGTACCACAACATAGTAATATTATCTTAAAGATATCCTAACTTCTCTAACAAGTCATAAACTTCTATTATTCCCCATTTATCACAATATGTTAAATCCACCATTATTTCTTTACCCTTTAAATGCTGTCAAACTTTCTGAACATTATTAAAAGTTCATCTATGATGAATCTTGATGTTAAAATGGTTTATATCTGACATGCATTTCAAACCCTATGTTTAGAACATTAACTAAAAAATATAAACAAATAGAGCAAAAATAGAAACAAAAATGTTCAAGTATAAAAATTAGAACAATAACATTAACTCTAGATTCAAAAATAGAACAATATTTTAAAAGAGTTAAAGTAAAATAGAGCACACCATCTCAAAAAAAAGTAGCATTTAAAATGAAAAAAAGATGCATTTAAAAAATAATATTTTAAAATACCGAGAATTTTTAAAAACAGAACATCAGCGATGGTTGCTAAACCTTAAAAATTATAGGTCTTCACAACCCTTTCAATAAATAGGAGTCAAACACACATGAAAAATCCTAAACCCTATCATAAACAACCCCAAATTCAATGAAAAAATAAAAAAATAAAAAATAAAAAATGAAAACGATGAAACGAGAATTAGGAGAGAAGCTTACCGCTGACGTGTTGTTTTTGTCAGAAAACACGTGCCATCGCCGATCTGGCTGAAGCCTTCGATACACTTGATTTAATGGCTAACTTTAAAATTTAAGTATACATGGAGCATTTTCAATTTTAAAAATTATTAATTGAAGATTGGTTTATTATTTACTTTTTGTTAAGAGACAAATTTAATTCAATATTTATTCTAATTATTTTGACTAATGTATAATATAATGCATGGTAGTTAAAATTTGTTATCTCAATGGAATCATTAGAATTCGAATTCCACCATTAAAAAATTATATTTATCAAGCTTGATGTGACTAAATTCTACCGTTTGTATAGGTCTCAAAACAAAATTTTATAGTTGATTAATAAAATAAATTATTTTATATAAATATTTTGCACAATATTTTTTTTTGTTTTTCACATTAGTCTAATAGACTAAAAACAGATTTACTATCACTATATATAAATTTTATTTAAAAATTTATTATTGATTAATAAATTATTACATACATAAAATAAAATTTAAATTTTCGTCACTTACACAAATGAGTTAATATGCATGCAATAATAGTATATAACTAGTCTATTAAGTGTATTATCTAAATTTATTAATATTTTTAATTAAACTTTTTTATTTTAAAACGAATTATAATTATAAGCATACAATTAGATACCACTACACCAAATTAACAAATTTAATAATAGTTACACTTATTTTATAATTTTTTTTAAAGTGTCTCTATTAAATAAAATTATAATATTTATCTATATAAATTTTTTCCTGTCAGAAATTAGATATTTGAATGATAAAATTACAATTTATATCCCTCACTTTTAAAATAAGAATTTTACCTAATCTTTGTATATTCTTAATCGTTAATGATAGTTTTATTTTTTATTTTTACTAAACTAAATTTTATATTAGAGAACGTGTTTGATTATTCATATTTATCTAAGATATGTATATTCAGAAATTATCCCATTCTTTACTTAATTATTCACGAATATATTAGTTTTTGCCCTACATCCAAATTTGTAGATATGTACCTATTCTACCCCTCTCTGCCCCACTCTAAATTTATAGGAATCTATTTTTTCTTTCTTTAGAAAAATTTGTAATATTAAAACAAACAAATTGAACTAAACTAATTGATAAAATTCTAAAGGTGATTAAATTCTACAAAAATATAATTAATTACAAAGATAATTCTATAAATTATTCACTACAATGCATAGTATATAGATATTTTTACAATATATCAAAATAACTTTTAAAAATATTAAAATACTCTAAAGGAGATTTATTTGTTCCATTAGTTTACAAAATAACTGATATATTAGAAAATTTGTAATATAATTTTTAAGGAATTTGTATAATGGAGAAAAGAAGTATACTGAATTAGTATTGTTACTATTGAATAGTATGAATGAAAAGGAATGCAAGCACAGAACATTTCCCTACTTTGAGCGAGGGTGATACTCTAAGAGTCCAACTCTCTAATGGCCAAATGATAATTCTCTACCTCCATTACTGATGCTACTTTTACCTTATATCAATCATTCTCATAGACAATCGTAACTAACTTTTCCACGTAGGCATTCTAGAAGTAATTTGTTACATCACATAATCTTGGTGCCAATGCAAACTAGTGTTTCTTGATTCTAGGACCCAACGTCTCTGGCCCATGATTCTCTTCTTTTTTCTTTCTGCAAATTCCTTGTTGGGCTGTCCTCTTCAACGTCTTCAACATCTTTAATTGATTCCTCTTCAGCTGGGCCTTGTTGGTTTGGATTTGGAATTGCATCAATTATCCCCCCTCTACTATGACCTTGTCCTCAAGGTCCATATCTTGAAACTACCTGCTAAATTCAACCATATCCACCCACGTGGTCTCATGGTGAGGAACTCTTTCCCAATCAACAAGGAGTTCAGTTCGAGGTCGGAGTGGAGACAACACGACTCGCTATGATGGCGGCTGGGAGCGGCTGAAGGAAAGACGGTAATTCAGCTGCTGGGGGCGCTGACAATGGCGGAGGACCATGGAAGGGCTTCGGCACTGACACATGGAAGACTGGAAGAAGGGCACACGACTCCGGAAACTCCAACCGGTAAGCCACATTCCCTACCTTCTGAATGACATTGTAGGGACCATAATATCTCTTCCATAGTTTATTATGTGGTTCCAATTGGATAGGGAGCACTGCCTATAGGGTTTAATCTTAAGTAAAACCCAATCCCCAAGGTGAAATTCCATGTCCTTTCTATGTGAATCAGCTCGCTTCTTCATTTTATTTTGAGCCCTTTGGATAAAGTAAGTCAGTTCCTTATTCAAAACTTCCCTCACTTTTAACATCGTATCCACCTTTATCACACTCGTAGTTTCTGAGGAGTAACCAGGGAGCACACTCATGAAAAATCCAAATAAAACTTTATTCGGAGTTATGTTAATGGTAGAATGGTAGGAGCCATTGTAACAGAATTATGCCTATGATAAATAGGAGTTCTATTGTTTTGGATAGGTGTGTGTGAACACTCGTAGGTACTGCTCAAGTGTTCGATTAATGACCTTTATCTGGCCATCACTCTGAGGGTGATATGCAGAGCTATAAAGAAACTTAGTCCCACTGAATTCAAATAAACTCTTCCAAAATTGACTCAAGAAAATCGGACTCAATCCAAAACAATAGTAACAGGAAACTCATGTAATCGTACTACTAGATTGATGAATACCTATGCCACATTCTTGGCTGTAAACCCAGGTTTCAGAGCATTGAAATGACCCACTTTGTTGAAATGGTCCACCACCACTAAGATCCTGGTAAACCTGCCGACTTAGGGAGTTGCACAATAAAATTCATGGAAATATCGACCCATGGTCTAACCAGAATTGGTAAGGGCTGTAGTAAGCCTTGGGACTTGGCAGGGATGTACTTAATGACTTGGCATTCTTGACAGTGCTCAACAAATCTGTGGACTTGGCCTCGCATTTCAAGCCAAAAAAATGACTCCCCTAGGTCTTTGTAAGTCTTGAGAATTCTCCCATGTCCGCCCCTAAGTGATAAGTGAAACTCTTGCAACAATAATTCCCTCATCCTTTTGAAATCGGGAACCCAAACTCGCCTTTGATACATCAAAAGGCCCTCTTTAACTGTATAATCTGGCCCAATTTCCCTGCTTTCAACTTATGATGGAGCCACAGCATGGCTGGATCAGTCTGATTCTCTTCCAATAATTCCTCCATCCGTGTGAGATGGACTGAGGTGAAAGCCGTGAATTCATGAGCTATAGCTGTCTCTGGGTGCCTGAACAGTACGACTGCCACCTGGTTTTGTTTTTCCGGTTGGTATCCTATGTCAAAATCATACATCAGTAATTTGTGCAAATAAAATTGTTGTTTAGGGGGTCAATACAACATGTTTTAACAGCTCTTTTAGGCCCTGGTGATCAATTTTTACTGTGAATTTTCTGCCTAATAGGTAATGACGCCATTTGGAAACTGCCTGAGTAATGGCATATAACTCTCGAATATAAGCAGAAGACATAGCCAACTTCGGATTTAATTTCTTGCTAAAGTAGGTTAAAGGGTGCCCATTCTAGGATAGGACAACACCTATCCCAGTGTTATAAGCATATGTCTCAACAGTAAACGTCTGAGAAAAATCCAGAAGGGATAACGCCGATGTATGAGTCATGGCTGTCTTCAATTTGTCAAATGCCATGTCTGCTTCAGCACCCCAATGAAAACTATTTTTCTTCAGCAATTTAGTGAGTGGATGAGCCCGTTGGATATAGCCCAAAACAAATTTTTGATAATAACCTGTTAACCTAAGAAAACCCCTTAATTGCTTAAGGGAAGTTGGCTTCGGCCAAGCATGTATTACCTCAATCTTAGAAAGGTCAACTTTGATTCCCATAGAGCACATAACATGTCCCAAATAATCAACCTGATTGTGATCAAAAGAACATTTAGAAGCTTTAGCATATATAGATCATGAGTACATAGGATAGCAAGAGTAGTTTTGAGATTCTTCAAATGATCCGCCCATGTGCAGCTGTAGATGAGATTATCATCAAAGAAAACCGCGATAAATTTTCATAGGTAAGGTTGAAAAATCCGATTCATGGTAGCTTGGAATGTAGAAGGGACATTGGTAAGGCCGAACGGCATTACCACAAACTCATAGTGACCCAAATGAGTTCGAAAGGTTGTCATGTGAACTGAATTTTTATTCATTCTGATTTGGTGGTAGCCCGACCACAGATCAATCTTAGAAAAATATTCGGCACCAAGGAGTTCATCAAGTATCTATTCTATAGTTGGTATAGGAAATTTGTCCTTAACCATAATTGCGTTGAGAGCCCTATAATCAACGCAAAAGCGCCAACCACCATCCTTCTTTTTTACCAAAAGCACCAGGTTAGAGAATGCACTATGGCTTTCTCTAATCACACACTAGTTTCAATCATCTCCGCGATCAACCGCTCCATCTCCTCTTTCTAAAATTGAGGATATTTGTAAGGATGCACCTTAACTGGCTAGGCACCCGGTATGAGCTCAATTTTATGGTCAATCTTCCTAGTGGGAGGGAGTTGTGTAGGTTCCTCAAAAAGCTTGTTGGAGTTCTTCTAAAAGCTGCTGAATATCTGCAGGCGCTGTTGGTCTGCTGATGGTATCCCCCTCAATCATTCTCAGGTGATAGAATATAATAATGACTTCATTCGTCAGCAATTTTTGCAGCATTTTATTACTGAGCCCTTTCAGTTGCAATAGCCTTTTTCCTTGTAACTTCACCTTCAAATCATGCACTAAAAACTCCATAGTCAACAAACCATAATGAGTAGTGACATAACCAAGACCCATTAGCCATTGGACACCTAGAACCAAATCTGCACCTTGCAAGTTCAACATATACGTGCTGATGTTGAACTTGTAGCCTTGGAGAATAAAGGCAATTTTCTCACACTGTGCCTGATAGCCAATACTATCTCTATTTTCCACTAGTACTTGTAAAGGAGTCACATCACGCATGAAAATTGCAAGTCTCTGAGCCACACTGGTTTTAACAAAATTATGGGTACTGCCCCCATCAATCAACACCATCAGGAGCTGGCCATTATATGTTCCTTTCAACCTAAAAGTATTGGGTTGGTACTGGCCCACCATAGCGTTGAAGCTAATCTTAGGTTGCACCAGTTCAATAATTACCGGTTGTTCTGGTCCTTCAATAATTACCTTCTCTACTGGTGGTTCCCTCAACAGTTCCTACATTGCATCCTCTCCAATTAACAGATGTAGTGTGATTTTACAGCGATGGAGGGTGACCATTTATCCTCACAATAATGTCATAATCCTTTAGATCTCTTTAGCTTAACCTCCTCTGCTGATAAGTGTTTGTAACGGGTGTTTAGGTTGTGTTTAGGTTGTGGTTGAGCTTGACGCTGCAAGAGTTTTTATAGGATTGGGTGTGTGTTTTGTTGTTGGAATTCGGTTAGATGGTAGAGTTGGGATACTGAAGTATGTATTGGTGTTTCGATTGTCAGGGGTTGTGTATGGTTTTAGCTTTTAGTTGAATGTGTAGCGTTCATAGCATGCTTTTGTTCATGCAATTTGGCTAAGGCTACCGCAGTATCATAATCTTAAGGCTTAGCTATCATCAACTCGTATTTGAGATACTCCTACAAGCCAACAATAAATAAAGATACCAACCATTCCTCACTCTAACCAGTCACTTGAGTTGATAATTCCTTAAATTGGGTGTGATATTCTACCATCGCAGTTTGTTTCAGCTCCTTAAGAGCTGCTTTTGGGTCACAGAAATAATTTTGTCCAAAACGTATTAATAATGCATCCAAGAAAGATTCATATAAAACCCAAAAAAATTAGTAAATAATTAGCTAATAAACTAATTATTAATATAAGAAATTAGGAAATAAAATTTTATAGTTTAGTGGGGTAGAGCTTATTAAAACAAAAATTTTGACACTAATTTTAAAGAATTTGGCTGAAGATTTGACCGAACCGATTGAACCGGACCCAAGTAGGTCCAAGCCCACATTTAATCCCTATGTATATAAGCAAGCCTCAGCTCTCTCTTTCCAGTTCATTCATTCATTCCACCGTGGGAAGAAGAGAAAGGGTGGAAGCCAAGACCTAAACCCCCATTTCCTCTCCAATTTTCAAATCCTTTTAACTTTTAATCCGAAACTCTGATTGACGAGCCGTCAGCGACCATGTGTTCGTCTCAGAATCCTCTACAAAACCCACAAGACAATTTGGTAAGAAACTTGAGCTTTCTATCCCAGATCTTCTCATCTCAGTTTTGAAATTTGTTGAGCCTTGGTGTTGATTTAGTGAGGTATATGTGATATTAGATTAAATTATATATTTTGGAGGCAAATCGATAGAATCGGTGGTCAATTGAAGGTGTTAGAAGCTTGAGGTCAGACAATTGTTGCTGAATTTTTGTTTGAAAGAGGTTTGGAGCTTTGGGTATTTGCAGAACGACGATAATTTGTGGTATTCCGTGCATTAGTGAGAAATCGGCCAAGGTATGGTGTCGGTTTCTCCTATTTAACATGTAAAGTCTCGTAAAAACATAGGTTAGATGACTATAAGATAGGTTGGAATGTATGTTTATGTTAATGATGAGATTGGAGATGACTGTCTATGGCCAGAATGGTCGAGATTTGTGTGTGGCTAAAATGGTCGAGATGACAAGGTTTGGGTGCGATCCCGCTTGCGTGTTAACTTGAAAATGTGTTCGGATGACAAGTTGAGGATAGAAGTTCCCTCTCTTGTCGTGATGAGGGTATGGGAAAAGTGAAAAGACACTCTCCTTTGTAATGTTTTTCCCACATTCTTTTCTAGTTGCAAGGTGGAAAGGCACACTCCTTCGATGTGAAAAGACACTCTCCTTTGTTTATGATCCTCATAGAGATGCACAACCTAGAGACAAATGTCCAGGTTAACTGCCAGATGTGTCAGGTTCTGGTAGTTTAACTGACACGTGAGCTCACGACCAGTAGGTTAGGCATGCATCATGTTGCATTTGTTTGCTTTGTTTGGGTGTGCATAAATGTTTTGGTTTGCCTATCTGATAAATTTTGTTTAACTGATAACTACGATACTTGCTGTAACTGTTATTTAAATGTGTTTGCTTTGTATTTGCTTGTGTTTGTGATTGTCTTTCTATTTTGAGTACCTTGGTGGTGGACGGGTGATAATGTTGATTTTATTTAAAATGGGCCAAAGGCCGGGTTGAGTTTATTTGGGCTGGAGGCCGAGCTGATTTGATTTGGGCCATAGGACATGACTGGTTGGGTTAGTGGTAAGGGGTTAGAGTTGAATGAGACAGTAAGTGGATTGTAATTTGAGAGATTAAGTTAAGATTGAGTTAGAACCTTAAGAATCTTAGATATCTACCCCTACTTATGGTTTCTGTTTTAGTTCCTTAAGAATTATAATATGAGTGTTGGTGTTTTAGGATTACCTCTGGCTTTCCCGAGACCTTATTTATTATATTTGTGGGCACCTT